>NW_015150702.1:369475-378219 GCF_000732505.1 Cyprinodon variegatus
AATGTCCACAAATCGTGACAGAAAGAATATTTTAGATGTTTAAAAAGGAATTGTAGTTGACTAGCCAAGGACCAGACAAAGGCCCATCAAAGAAAGTGGGGAAATTTTGACCGGCTACTAGTGTATATGGTTTCATCACTTCTGCAGTAGCAATGCTGGGCTGAAATCACTGTGCAAGAGAAGCTTGCCTAAAGGAAAGAGGGCATCTTCTTTTTTAAGAGAACTTTAATTCAGTTTTATAAAGGCTGCAGTGAAGCAAGCATACCAAAAGGATAAAAACTTACAAGCTTTTCTGTCATTAAGCCAAAATAAAGTATTTGGATGAATGATTAAATGTCTTAATCTTTTAAATTACAAGAAGTAGTTGGTCTTATTTCCAAGTGGCATGGTAATCTATATGACTTTAAGCTGATTCCTTTAAGTCATCCTTCTAGTTAAAAGGAACAGAGTGACTTTTGAAACATGCCCGGCTAAATGACATAATGACTATAATTACTAAATGACATAATGACTAAATCCATTAATTCATAAATCCATTTTTATATCTGCTCAATCCCGATTGTGGTTGTGATAGGTTGGTAACTATGCTAGTCAACTGACAAGACCTATGGTAAAACATGAAAACAGAGCTAGTTTACCAGAGCCATGACATCATTAAACCAACATCAGACAGAAACCTTGTATCTAAAAAAAGGCTTTATTTAGTCATAAATTGAAGGGTGCATTTTCAGCCTTGGTACTGTATATTTACATATCTGTGGAATGACAGAATGGTTTGTGGAGCTGAATAAGTAATGAAAGCAAAATTTTCCCCACAATAGATATGGAAAGCCTGACATATAATACGTTCCTAAAAAACTGTTAGTTTGAAAAGTGGGGTCAATTTAGTTGGAATAATTTTAACATTAAATATAAAAAACTACAACTTCAAAGAACAAATGCGCCAGCACTGCTGTTTTGCACTGGCAAAACGTTATGGCACTGCCAAAAAAATCCAAAAGCAAAAAAATATTTTATAGTTTTATTTATTTTTTTTAACTTATAATCATAATATAGTTAGATAAATAAGCTTGAATAAATTGCTGTAGACTAAACTTTATGAATGTACGGATTGCGACATGATTAATAAGATCAACAGCAAAAAGTTCACTTAAAAAATATGTAGTTGTATATCAAATTAGATTGGGAAGAATAAGGCTGTTCTGAATTGGGGAATCCAAGAAAGTGAGGTTTTTATCCAAACCTTTTCAAAACAATATTTATATCCTCAAGAAGTATTCCTGCTTAGCACTGGAAGGTGTCTGTTAGTATGTCTGCACTATGCAGCTTCATGCTTCTTATGAAAGGCATATTTTGATCAATGTGTTCTTTAGGTCCTTACACATTGAATCTTCTCATTTCAGAGCAAAATCAGTCCCAAAATGTGTTGTGATACATGAATAAAGCAGTACCTGGGCTAAAACGGCACTTGCTAAGAACTGGCGATCAACCATAATTACAGCACGTGGCTCTTAATGAGCACCATATAAAAAGAAAATTGGGTTTAACTGAATGTTTTGTGAGTCTGTGTGTTTCTAAATTTACTAAAATATCTTGTCATCAAATATGAAATGATCCCCACAGGTTGTTTTTTTTCTTTTTAGCTCGAAATGCTTTGATTACCATTTTTGGGTCTCAGCAAAACCAAGTAAAATGCAACTGAAACATCTGGTTTAAAGTTATAACCTTTCATTACTTTCAGTATAATTAATTTTAATCTTAACACTCTGATACAGAACTTTTAAAGTGGGGAAAATATTTCTGCATTTACATTTGTAATTTAAACTATTAAATCTGAAGTAGTCATCAAATAATATTTATTCTTTCTTTACTTCTAAACCTACTGAAAAGAAGTTAAATGTATTCTACTGGAGGTAACTGGCAGGCTCCTTTGACATGTAATAAAAATAATAACTCCATGGGAATGTCTGTAGTTCTGGTATTTTCTTGTAATATACAAGTGATATAACAAATAACAGCATGTTTTTTGTTGTTATTTCATGCGCTATATACCATATACCTTAATCTCAACTCCATCTTTATTGTTTGATTACTCTTTAAAGTATGTTTACCTCCAAAATATATCTTATATTCTTCCTAACTAACTTTGCAGCTGCTTATTTTGTTTTGCATGCAGCGCTCCGTAGTAAACGCAAACAATGCCAGCCTATATTTATGATGCAGTCAAATTCAAATGCATATCTGTGATCCTGATCTTATAGCGAAATTAAAATACAAAGACGATATTCATGAGTATTACATTATGATTTTTACATTCTATTGCTTATCCAATCTGTCATATTTACCCACAATTTTTCAATGCTTTCAGTGCCTTTTATTGCTGTAAAGATTTTATGTAAACAACCTAAAGTAACTTGGCGAAAATTATTTTCTTTCCTTTAATAAATAATTTAAAGAAGTGACAACCTTAGTAAGAGAAGAAAGAATAAAATGATGTATATTGCTGTATAGAGCAAAATATGTTTTTTAAGAAAAGAGGTACTGAGGAGGGAAGAGATTCGGAGTTTATTAGTCTGGTTGTAATGGACTGGTTGGCTGTTGTTTCCAAGGGAACAGCTTTGCTGTGTGTGGAGGTTGTTGTAACCTCTCAATTCCCAGGCATTAATTTTGGCTATGGGCTGAAATTGGCTGGGATATAAATGGATAATGTCTTATCTCTTCAATTAGATCCCCCAAAGGACTCCCCGTTGTGTGGCCTGTGTTTTAGCCAGTATGTCTTTCTGTTTATTTGCAGAATGCATGTTTACATATACTGTACATGTGTATATGCTTGAGTGTGTTCAACTGCAAATGCAAAAAACGACTGATTTGTCACAGGGATGAGTTGTCTGTCACAGTCATATGTATCATTCCCTAATTGCAATGCATTACAGAGCACAATGGCAGCTACAAATTCATTTTACGGGTGGTCGGAAAGGGGCTCTTAACACCAATGGCTCTCTTCGTGTCCAAGATGTAAGCTTTTGATGTCCTTCTCTCACACTCTTCAATAGCTATCTAAGTGCATACTCAATATATTTTCCTTTAGCATATATAATGTATAATTATCTATGCTCAGCACTCCTTAAAGTGCTGCACTTCAACCGATTTTCAGTTTTATTCTCCTGTATCCTCTTTCCCATCTATCCTCAGGGCTAAAAAAATGTGTTCCTCTCATCTTGCACAAGGCATAATTCTCTTTCTCACCCTGTATTTCTATCTTCCATTTTTGGGTTTTGTTATACATAATCAGACATTTTCTTACAATATAGCAAAGACTAAATGCAGTGTCCAAAAAACCTATCCAAATCAACCTGGTGGGGAACTACTGCGACTAATATTTGGCAATAAGGAAATGTTTCACTCTTATTATAGAGGTGAAATACCAGTTTAATTCGATAATGTGTTATTTCTATCAGATTAAAGTCATGAATTTGTCTTTGTCCAAAATCTTTTTTTTTTGGCTTCTTTATCCACTCAGTGGACTTTTTTTAATGACAATTGATCATTTTACTTGATTAAAAACCAAGTGTGCTCAACCTGCCCTGTAATGGACTGGCTACCTGTCCAGGGTATACCCCACCTCTCGCGTGTAGACAGCTGGAGATAGGCACCAGCACCCCTCAGTACCCTGCTTTGGATAAAGCGTGACGAAAAGTGAATGGATGGATGTGATCAAGTTTAGGGTCGCGAACCTTGTTCTTCAGGCTTTTCTTGGGGAGATCAGAATACAGTGGCCCTATCATTTACTACTAGTTGTCCACAGGGAGCAAAGTAAGCAGGAACCAGATTAGCTAAAAAAAAAAAAAAAAGAACCAGTGAAGTTACTTCAGATTTTATGCTAAAATTGTCAGGTTTGACTTTCTGGAAGGTTATATTTTTTCTGATAATTTATGGAAATCTTATCTGATCTAAATGGAGACTCAAATCCACCCACTTCTGTTTCATCAATTCACTAAATATTCAAAAGAGTCCTGAGGATTATCAAGCTGTTTGTGGATCCAGAATATGCCTTTTTGTTTTTCTGAGGTCGGCAGGGATTTTAACCTCTGAACTATCCTTGGTTTATTTTTTTTACTCCTGAATGTTAAAGAAATACCTTTATCTTGAGTGAAGGAAGTCTAAGGTCCTTAAGACGTTTTTCTCGACTTCTCTGTGGTCTTGTCAATGCACCCCTGGTATGTTCACTACTATCCCTTGTTTCCTTCGCCTGTTGATAACTCACCATGATGTGCTTTAGCCTAAAACCAAAAAAAATGGCTTTATACAGCAACTGTTTATTGACTAATAGATTTCTTATTTTTTTTAATTGGGGGAATTATGTGTTTCTCTCTCTCAAAAAAAAAAAAAATCTACCTCATCTTGTCAGACAGGTTACATATCCAGTATCTGCCTACATCTTAGCTTAGAAATTAACAAAGTGCAATTATCCAGCTCTACACCACCATGCTAACCATAACATAAAACTAAAATATTTTTTTTCTACACACACGAGAATCATACTTCCGTTGACCTTTCTTTTTCTACATAACACACACTGTGTCATAGTCATTATCCCTTTCAATGAACATTTACAATGACGAAGCACCATATTTCAGCCTCTAAACACCTTCCAATATTGTATATTCTGATGTATTTCTCAAAGTTTGTTTGTAGAAAAAAAAGAAACAAAATACATAAATGTCTAAGATGGTGTTAAGACAGGGGAATTGGCTAACTTATTATTATGGGAGAATTATCCTGCCATAATGCAAGAGCACATAATTTCAATTTGAGAAAAGAATTTCATCTTGCACTCAAAACTTATAATGCTCACACTCAAAACATGCGCTCTCTCTCAAATATTTTCTCTTCTCTCTCAAATCTTTGTTTCTTCTCTCAGATTTAATGCTTCTTGCACAGATATTTTCTCCTCTCGCTTGCCTCCTTCTCTTCGCGCACAAACCGCGCTCTGCTCGAGTCTCAGATACGCTCGCAAACCCGTAGGCTCTGCTTGCGGATTTTTTTTGCTCTCTCTCAGTCAGATTGCAGTCGGATCGTCGCCTAGCAACCTTTCCAGCCAATAGAACGACAGCCTCAGAAAGGGTGCGCTTGTCTAACTCTACTGAGTGTGCCTGTGATAAACCTTACCGACAATAAAATGGCTTTTTTTGTTAAGTTTTGAGTGCAAGAAGATGAAATTCTTTTCTCAAATTGAAATTATGTGCTCTTGCATTATGACAGGATAATTCTCCCATATATTATGGTTTACATATCTAAACAGGAAGGAAGAAAGTAAATTGATTGTACACAAAAGAATCCTTTGAATATCTTTATTGCTTGCTTGCATCAGATTAGATTAAAGTAGTTTGTTAGTAACGGCATTCATGTGACCAAATGTTGGTAGAACATTCACTTTGCTATTCTTACTTTGCCACTTTGACCTAAACCTTTATTTACTATCTCTGGCTTTATGTTTAAGGTTTGTATCCTATTGGAAACTAAATCTCCTTTTTGGAGTCTTTAACAGCTTCTAACTGGTTTTCCTCCAGATGTGGTATGTATATCCATATATCAATCTTCCCATTGAGTCTGAACTACTGAAGAAAACCTTCCCCCCAGTGTGATGCCGTCACCATACAGTCTGCCCACAAGTTCAGGGTTCAGGACAGACTATGTCAACCTTCCTCCAACACATATTGTGTTGCATCAAGGCCAAAGTGCTACATTTAAGCTGCATATGGCTTCAACACCTTCTTCCACACATTTGCTCACACAAGGCTTGTGACAAACTAAAAACTGAAAATCATTACAGAGTGGAGTACAGTCAAAAGATTCTCCTTCCTGAGCTACAGTATGGAGCTTATCTGCTCCTCCAGAGTTACCACATGCTTCCTTGTCAGTTTATGTAAACGGGTCGTTCTTAATAGGCTCTCAGTTGTGCCAAACTCTTTGAGTGATGTGTTAGACAGTGCTCTGTGAGATGTTTAGCTCCTAGCTGTCTTCTTTGAACGTCTCTGATCTTTCTGGCGTGTTCTTTGGTCTTCTTGATTTTCTGTGATCACTAATTTTCTCTCAGACCTCTGAGGCTTAAGCAGAACTTCTTCATAATGACTTTAAAATACACACAAATGGACATTGTTCACTAATCAGCTGACTTCTAAAGGGAGTTAGTCTCATTGAATTTACAGGACTTCACAACGAAGGGGGCAGAACACAAATTCATGTCACACTGTTCTGATTTTAGTTATGTCCGACTTTGTCCTTCTTAAAAATCCAAATAAAATGTGATTACCTTATACTGTAATATTACAAGAAAGGGAAGTTTAAATGGCATAAACACTTTTGTGTACATACTGAAATATAAACTGGACTTATTAAAGCCAAGGTATGTGTAGACATCTGAAACATTTACCTTGATAGATAAAAGCCACTGTGAAGGACAGAACCCAACAGAAAGGACAAAACATTTGCTCTAACCAATACAGACATTATGCTCCCATTCATCATTTAAATGTGCGGTAAGGAAATGGCTCCTCAGTGACAGTGTGCTATTAAAGCAGCTATGTGAAGCATGTTATCAGTGCTGAAACACTCATGAACAGGCGTGTTTGTGATACTCTCCACACATTAGATATCTTTCTCTTTGTTTCTGATGCTGATGTATGCATCATTCTTCAATCCAGCAGAGTTAATATGAAATAAGCTCAAAGGAATGGGTTTTCCTTTACAGAAGCATTTGCTCTGTGTGTGTGTGTGTGTGTGTGTTTTTTTTTAATAGCTTTGCTCTCTTTTTAAAACATACACCGAGCGGTTTTGCTTGCCACTCGGGTCTCACATTAACTCTGAAAACGATCCACAAACGTAGCAGTTGGAGAAAATATGCAAGTGGCTTTTTGCTAGAATTTAAATTTTTTACTTCAATACGACTGTTGGAAATTTCCATCACTCCGAGCTACATTTCTCTGCAGTAGTCAGGAATGTTTAAAGAAGAAATTTAAAAAAGGTTAACTCAAAATAATTAGCTTACTGAAAACCCTGAGCAGAAAGATTTTTTTTTTTAGGACATAAATGACTAGCATTAAAGATGACAGACCGAGCTGTCAGTATTATCAACTCAGGCAGCGTATCTGCCATTAGTTGAGGAAGTAAGATTGTCTCTCTGTTCAAAGAGAAAGTTAATCTGGGAATTTTCTGTGATGATGATTCATTTGTCTGTTTGTCCCTTTTTTGCAATGACAGCATTCTGTAATCTGTTCAAAGATAGCCCTGAGAAAGAGACATAACAGTGTCCTAATTAAAGAGCATGGTGAGGGGAAGCAAAAGGAAAGAAGTGAGAGCTGTCACTCAAAACAGAACCTTTTTAAATGTATCTTCAATTTAGAACATTTAACACCTCTAATATCTTTTTACGACGATTTTCTCATGACATGTACAAGAAAAGGAAAAATCCAGGATTATTTCCCCTGTCTCATTCTCCCCTCTGTGGACTTGCCCCTCTGTTCCTGTAAAGCTGTTCGACCTTTAAGAGCACGCTAATCTCAGTTCGTCTGTCAGCCTGCCGGCGCCTTAATCCACTGACTCTCTTTATTCATTCTTCACTTTCTTTATTCAACCTTCTAATCTTTATCCAAAAAATGTTACACAGCATGTCCTCTTTCCCATTCTCTTTCTCTTGTATCTCCCTAGAGATTAGGACATGCAGCTATGCAAACGTTTATCTGTTTTTCCCTTTTTTTCTGAATTACTCTATTTTTGCTGTAATTCTTTCATATTTGCAGCCAAACAATAAAGATCACAGGGCTGCAGTAATAAACAAAACACATAAGGAAGCATAATAATCGAGAAGCTATATTACTATATTTGTTTTAGGGTGAATGTTATTGCTGTGCGGGAGTTAAAAGATCCTTTAAATGAAATAAAACATCAGAAGTACACTCACACACACAAAAAAAACATTCATTCATACACACACAGCAAAAAACACACAAAGGCCCTGTGTGAGTTTGTGTAGGTTAGATTGTATTTTTGTCACTAACTGCTTCACCTGCTGGGTGATTATAAAACCATCAAGAATGAAAAATAAAGCATAAAATGTGTAGTTCAATGACAGCAGCAATGTTCAAGATGGCTTTCTGATCAACATGCTGCAATAGGAAGGATCATCACACACTGGGACGGTTACTACAAGGTCAGGAGGGCTGTTGGATCACTGGGTCGGTTGCGCTATGGAACAAATAGCCGTTCTATGCCTCTTTGTGTGTTATATATATATTTTTTTTTCCTCTCCCAAGGCGCCTGAGCAAGTTGGGAGATCAGGTGCGTGAGTGGAGTCTTGTGTGAGTGTTGGGCTGTGAAACAGCTGTCTGAGAAAATGACTCTGACGAAGATGAATGAGATGGCTGCACAGGGCACCGTCTAGCAGCGGGGATATGCTCCACCTTGAACATGCACACAGTACATAGTTATAGAGTGATGTGAAGTAATTGCCTGCTTACACGTTCATATACAGTTGTGCACAATTCTTTTCTTTCTTTTTGTTTTGGTTCAGTTAAATTACTAGTGTGATCAAGACAATCTGATTTAATACGAAGCAGTCATTTCATTTATTTAGGGAAATAAGTGAAAGTTTCACGATTGTCTAATTGAAAGCAGAAGTCATGACTATGCTGCCTTATTCTTTCACTGTATAACAGTCATTTGTGTGTGTGTGTGTGTGTGTGTGT
>NW_015150702.1:379615-387283 GCF_000732505.1 Cyprinodon variegatus
CTCTATTTCTTGACAAATAACATATTTATTGGATTACTTTTCTTTGTCAGCATGGTGTCACCCAGCAGTCATCACTTACAAACATGCACACATGGACACAGCTTAGGCAGATTCTTATGACATACAAGCTAGTGCCACAATTGTCCTTGTTTGTATTGCCTTTATTTTGAAGTGAGCAGTTTTTAAGATTGAAAGAATGAGGACTTGTGGGTGTTTCATATGTGCCTTCACCATTTCAGCTTAAGGTTTTTTTTTTTTCCTTTTTCTTGACGGGAAGCTGGAATCTCAGCAGACAGGTAGACAGATAAAAGGAGTCAGAAAACAAGACAGAAAGAGCAGAAGTGAAAATAAGGCCATGGCTACTCAGACAGACTTCCTTACCAGTCAAATGTAGGTAAGAAAACATCATATGTCTGCACATTTTCACAAAGTCACGTTGGACAGACCGTGTCCTTGTGAAGCAGAAATAAAAGGACAGAGAGTCACCTCAAGGTTGGATGGATGTAGGGAAACAAGCAGGTGAGAGCAAGAACACAAGAAGCAGTTTTTAAATGTCAAAAATAAACTCGCATGCATGAAAGCTTTAGGACTTTGCTTTAAAGAACATAGGTAAAGGACAGGGAGAGCAGCAGAAAACATGATTCCTTTCCCCTGTTGTCCTTTGCAATACTCATCACGTTTTTACTCACTGTTTTGAACAAGTACTGCCTTGTGCAAGCCAGTATTTGTCGAAGGTTACAAAGCACTAAGGAGCTAAAAAAAAAGTGATTCTATATCTATATGTGACTTTAAAAGCAGATTAACTGAGTTAAACCTTTTTCTACAGTATACGTCCTTTGAGGGACAATGTTTGTTGTTACATATTCGATTCAAACAAAGATAATTTTATAAGGAAATTTGGTGCTGTCTGGCTCAAAAAAAGATTTTTTATTGCATCATAACATTTTTCTGTAGTATGGATTGTATTTACACTAACAAACTCTACTTGACAGGAAAATCAAGATTAATTTCCTTAGATCTGGTCAGTAACTTTAAACAACAGTAATACTGAGTTTTTCAGGATAAGAAAAAAAAAATGCTGATACCCTGTATTTTATTTTATTTTTTTTTGACAGTGTCCTGTCTGGTGATGTGGCAATAAGAATAATTGTCTTGATGCCAAAAAAGAGCCCAACAGATTTTGCTTTCACAAGTGGAGCAGTAGGGCTATTGCCATAGTGTTGTGCTTGATTTATGCATATAAATCTTTATTATAAATCATGCAGGGAGTTTTACAGATTATATGGACAGTGCAATGTAAGTAAAACAGGAAAGGAAAAACAGAAATAAAAGGATAAAAGATGAAAGAGAGAGGAGATAAAAGGGAGATAATGATAAAACATTTTCAGTCTGCTTCATCACCTGCAAATAGACGTAAAAAAACAGCACAAACAACTGATATAGTATAAGAATATCCAATGGTATGTTTTGTATTGTTAACTTTAACATGTTGACTGTAAGCCGCTGAAACTACCACTAGTTGAATACACCTTGAGCAGTCAATATACCGAGGTGAGTGGCTCTTCATCAGTGCAGAAAGACCATCTACACACTGAAGAACAGGACATAGTGATGTTATAATAACATTGTATAATATAAGAAGGATATTGCAGTTTACTGTATGTGGCATCTTAACTTGGCCACACTCACACCACAAATTTTCAGGTATGCGTAGCATTCTGGCCTACCTTGTAATTCAATTGCCTATGTTACATTATAAAATTTGAAACATCAGTGGTGAGTTATTGACCCAAAGCTGTATTGCTGTACGCTTAGCTTAAATACTTAAATAAATACCCCACTTTGTGCATTAAGTCATTGAACTACAGTGCAGATACACAGTAATTTTATTGGATAAGACTGCTCATTTTATTCAAGAATCAAGGATAAGAAATTGCTATATAATTGAAATAAAGGCCTTATTTTTTATTATCAAGAAAACAGCAGAATGTCACGAGGTGAACCTTTCAAGCATGAGTTAATGCATAGAACAAATCAGTACACATGGTGTCCCAAAATTTTCTTTGCCTGAATTAAACAAACCTGAAGTAATATATTGTTGAACAATGAATGATCACAACTGAGCACATGGCTCTGGTTAATACAGATCAAATCCACTGGTCAGGTCTAAAATTAGGGTGTAGTGATAAAGCTAGACTGGAACATCCAGAGACATATATTCTAAAAACAGTTGCAAAAGAAAAAGATATTTATCATCTAAAGAACAGTTTGAGGATTAACGGGCAGTGTTTTAGCTTCTTCTCAAATACATACTCCCGCCTTTACCTTTATTCAAATTAATCATTGCAACAGTTTTTTTTAAGTCAATCAGACAACTGCAGTTGATTCTGAATAATGCTGCACACATCCTCACTAGAACTGATCAAGTGAAGCATATCCCTAAAGTTCTAAATAGTTTATATTTTCTCTCCATATTTGAGAGAATACACTTTGAAATGCACTTTAGTGAGTCTGTAGATTATTTAACAGCTTAGTACTAAGATATACAGCTCTTTTTTCAATCTAGAAACAGCTCAAAACTTTCAGGTCTTATATCTCAAGATTACTCTGCACAACCAGAATCAAACATAGAAAGACAACATTTAGTTACTTCAATCCAACTTTTCTAAAACAAATTTCCAGGAGACTTTAAAAGTGTTGAAGCTGTTAGGTTCAAAAATGTAGGTTTGTAAAAGAGGGACTGAGTCCACACAGAAAGGGATTTTCAACAGCTTCTGCAGAAGGGGAAACAGCCAAACCCAACTTTCCAACTCTCTCTCGGACCCCCCTCTTTCAGCAGTGCCTTTTGTTAACAGAAAATAACACATGGGGTGGGTTACAAAACAGTATTCTTCTGACAGGACAGTTGATCAGGTCATAAGACAGAATGCTCCACTGACTGAATCACAAGACAGAGTGGTCTTCTTGACTGAATCAGAAGACAGAGTGGTCTCCTGATTGAATCATAAGATAGAGTGAAGCATCTGATTTCTTCAATGTTTCATATGTACATACATAAATTTTATAATTATCATTGAATAAACCTAACAGAAGCACCGGTTTCTTTTAAGGGTTAAAACCAATCTTTGGTAGTAGCCTATCACTGAAACATTTAGCTGAAGTTTGTAGCCGATCTTTTCTTTAGCTCTGTTTATTATGCCACTACAGTGTATCTCTTAATTTGAATAAACCGTGCTGTACATTTTTCTAGTCATGTGGTGCACTTTGTTACTGAAATCTGCTGTACAGTTAACCTTACCTTCCGCTGCCTTACCAAATGGACAGTAGCATATTAAAGCTATAATAAGGGATTTAGCTTTTGATTGTAGCAGTAGTTTGTTGATATCAGCCTGTTATTTCAGTTTTGATACAAAAGAATTTTGTCTGAGTACACAGAGGTATGCCTATCCTAAATTACTATACGCAAGCTGAACTGGTGTCCCTTAACTGCATGTGTCAGCACCGATATAACTGTTTCTAAGGCAAAAAGTCTATCTGTCCCCAATATTTTGGAACCTGATAATTTGGCATACCTTACATTTAGGAATAGCTTTGTGTCTTCTTAGACAACAGCTGGACTGTTTCGTTCTTAGCCATTAGACCAAGTTGGCTTCAATTCATTATATTTCTTGCATGGTTACCAATAACCTCTCAGCTATCAGTGTTATTACGGTTGATAATTACAGTCATCACAGATGCATTTCCTGTGATGATGTGAGTAGAACCTTCTATAATCGACACATTATAGTTATCATTGTTCAGGAAGCACAATGTGTATTAAAGCTGCTAACACTAATGGATTCTTTCAAGTTTCAGATTTAGGCATTATTACTTGAGTATTTATGTCTTAGTCTCATGGAGGAATCTTTAATCGCAAATCAGAAGCCTGATATCTTTGTAACATCAAAGCCATGGTACCCATCAAATTTAAACTATGCTGCAAAAGATTAGTGGGAGATTTTCTATTAACATGTTTTGGTGGTGAGAGGTATTTATTTATGTGATGGAACTATTAAAGATGGATATTAAAGAACAGCCTGGCGCATCTTACCAACACACAAGCAGGGCAAAATACAAAGCATTTTAATCTGCCTGCTCATTTGCTGATGGACTATTTGTTGGAACTTGTGCAATATCTTCGCATTTATTTGAACTGACCAACCTAATTTGTGGTTTTATATTTTGTCGTATTATTTTTTGGCTACGTCTGCACTGTCCGTGAACCTATTATACCTCTTTTATTGTTGCCATCCTCTTCTGTTACATTTACCAGCTGATGTAAGGCAAGGCCGCCTCTCTGTGCCTGGTGTCTATTTGCTCTCATTCAGGGGATTCACTTGAGAGGCCACAGCTCAAATAAATTCACTCAACAGCGACTGCTCAGTAGGGACCCCTCACTCGCTTCTCAACTTGCTTGCTCATTCTCTCCCTGTTACTCTGCTTTTCAGCCTCCCTACACATCACTCTTTTTCAATCTCAGTCCTTTGCGTCTTGTTCTTTTTTATTCCTTACCAGAATGTTGGTCTCCCGTACTTACTGCAAATACAGTATCTCTCAAAATCTGTGACTTTTGTACTTTACATTTAGGAACAACACTTTAGTTGATTTTAACCACGTTACATAACAATATAATTTATAATTATGGTTCAGTATCAATATGAAACATGAAACTGTATACCATTATTTGCTATTTATAGCAACATCTATTGCCTGGACGTTTTTTTTTAGAATGTATAGTAAACATGAAAGCCTCATTTCTACATTCTTTGAACTTTTAACAATTAAAGTATTTCAATATCTTGTCACATTACAACTTTAAATATGCTTATTCCACAGAAGTTTTGGCAAAGTAATTTTTTTTCTGTCATAGAGAAAAAAAATTATATACTTCTTTAGGTCCAGCTAGTGCTATAGTGCCCCCTATAGAAGCAGTCAGTGCCTTTAGGCTGGCATCCTATTTCTACATGCATCACAATGTATCAGCAATTTGAAGTAACACACTAAGACAGGATGATGGGGTTAAATTCAAAGACATGTTTTTCATTTTACCAACCAATCCGTTTTTACTGCCAAATCCTTTTTGCACCAGTCCCACATGGTTCCCCCTATATGTGGTGGATCAACTGGGGGATGGTCTTCCATCACTCCTGCTGGCCGGATCCCAGCTGGGTCCCATGAGGAAGAACCGACCACCAGGAGCTCGCCAACGAACACCAACCCCAGGCCTGGTGGGGTCCCTACTCCGCTGTACCAAGCGACATCATGTGCCTTAATTTCTTTAGTCTTCATAGTGGATTTTTTAACAGTAGGGTGGCTGAGCACTCCCTTAGGAATAGGGTAAGGAGCTTGGTCATCCAGGAGGGGCTGAGCATACAGCCCAGAATCAGCTAAGATGTCTCTGCCATCTTTGTGGAATGCCCCCCGGAAGCCTCCCTCACAAGTTGTTTCAGGCATGTCCCACTGGGAGGAGGCCCAGGGGATGACCACCCACACGCCACAGGGACCACATCTCTAGGCTGGCCTGGAATTGCATCGGGCTTTCCCCAGCAAAGCTGGAGGAAGTGTTTGCTTAGAGGGAAGTCTGAGAGTCTGCTGATTCTGCTGCTCCTGCAACCCCGTCTTTAATGAAGCATAGACACCTGATTAATATCTATATAAAATACTTCTGATCCAGAACTACATGGTAGTCTGGGGAAAGTAGGCAGAGGAATAGATTTAGTTTTTCAGCCTCTCGCAGGCAGGCTGAGCAAAATTGCAGGCATGGCTGATGTCTTTTAAAAGAAAATAAATTATATGTTTAAATATGATTAAATATGGTTTAACAATTAAAATTTTAGGGTTTTCCCCTGGGGCTTATTTCAAATAGATGAAAAAAAGAATATTGATAACGACTGATATGACAGGCTTTATTTTATTATTTTGAAAGTACACAAGCAAGAAATTGGAGAAGAGAGAGGGGAAAGACATGCTGGCACTGAAGCCTGCAGTGGCCTCGTCGAGGACTAAAGCCTGCCAAACCGGGGTTCCCACCTTGATGCCTGCACCCCATATTGCCCAGCCCTATTCAAGAAGTTGATAATCGTCAATATAACTTAGCAGGTGGACTCAAGAAGACCTACAGCCAAAACTGATGAAAATCCTTGCATTTTGTTCATGTTCAGGCTTTGGTATTTTCTTTATTTTCTTTTCCATTTAAAAATCTGTTTCTATGTTCAGTTAGTTTGTCTGATCGTGGCTGCAGTACATTCACTGGAACAGACTGCTCTCTAGTATTTTAAAGCAGGGTCATTTTTTGCAGTGTTCCATGCCCTGCATTCTAAAGTTTTTCAAATAAACTCAATGTGCAGATAAGCTCATGGAGAGCTGAGCACACTTCCATAACACAGACAGCTAATCGTGTCTCTCCTCATCCGGGAGGAGCATGAATAAAACAGGGGTACATCTACAGAGTGAGCAGCAGTGAATTCCGGTGCTTCTCTCTTCAGCAGAAGAGCCATATTCCAGACACAATATCAGTGTCTGGACTTAAAGGTTTTGCTCTTTCTAGGACCTTGTCCGGCATGAGAACTTGCTGTTGCATGCAAAACCATTCTTCAAACTCTCTCTCATTCACATCCGTGTGGAAACCGGTTTGCTATTACAATAACATCCCGCTTGCTAGCATGTCAGTGTCCTTGCTATGCAAATATAAAAATCTTAATCAGATTAAATTTAACATTATTGTATTTTCCTTTAGCCACAGAATAGGGGGAAATCGATCTGTTTGTTCAACATCTATTGTTAAAAGAAACTATGGTGTTATTTTTCTCCAACATAAAAAAATTATATTTTAAGATACATTATATGATTTTGTTATCATACAGCGTCCTACATATCCATAAAGACATGTAGAGCCATCCTCTCTGTTCATCTGGCTCAGACACTCAACTCTGGGCAATAGTTCTATAAAACATCAGAATAAGACTCAAACCATGTGTCTCATGATGGTTTTTAGTTTTGTGACCAATGTCCAGAATAGCGGATTGAGGATTGGTGAGTTTTAACATTTTATTTACAAAATCTGGAAGCGGAGGACTGCAGGAACTCAGTTGAACTGGTTGGTCTGAGGGGGATCAGGAAGGAGGTGGTTGATGACAACTGATGACAGATTAATTTGAGAGATGAAGGGAAAGTAGCAGGGATCTTTAGAGGTTTGATTCAACTGGCTTTACAGACTGTACCTTAGATGTCCAGGAGAATGTGAGTAAGATTCGAGTTCATAGGCACTTGCAAGACATGTCATGCTGGAGAGCGGGCAGGCAGGGGATGAAGACAGAACTGCTGCACACTAGTGGGACCTTTTGAGTAAAAATTGGAGACAAACTGAGGTTCACTGGTTGTCATCAGGGTTCATCATCCGGTGAAGAGAGATGATCCTTAGCCTGCCTATATATAAGCTAGTCATCTTGGTTGAGAAATATCCTCAGGTGTGTAGCAACACGGGTTGGCCCAACCACCAGCAAAGAACCTCTCTGTGACAGGAAACTCACTTACACCAGAAAAACAGCAAAACCCCAGAGACCCTAGCTCAACAGTGTGTGTCTGAGTTTGTGTGTGTAAATGTATTTTGCTCTCCTAACTTGTCTCTTA
>NW_015150702.1:387413-399714 GCF_000732505.1 Cyprinodon variegatus
TTCAATACTTTAAAATCTCTAGAGTTTCTTTGGTCTTCTCATGAAGCAGTTATGAATTCTGAAGACTAAGCTGAGTGAACCTGCGACCCTGAAATGCCCCACGGAAAAGAATGGAATCATGCCACTATGTTGTTCCAATCTCTGCAAATCTCTGCCTCCTTGTGCTTTTTGTATTTTACTCCCATGACTGACCATAATTCTCAGAAAGTCTGGATAAAAAAATAACTCTAAGATGAGCTATTGAGTACTTGGAGAAAATAATACAGGCATCTCTTCTGAAAACAAGACTGAGGTAAAACATGTAGAGAAAGAAAAACCCTATATGGTTGTATTTGCTTTCTCTATTTGAGAAAAAATGAATTCATATTGATTATGTGAATGAAGAATACTTGCAATTTACCAAGTGAAGTCAAAGCAGGCTTCTTTGTTGAACCCATTTCAGCAACATTACATGATGAAAAGATGAAAGAAAATAGTTTAAAAGTACATTGCTGTATCATAACAAAGAAAAGGAAAGAAAAGTTGTACTACAGACTTAAATGAGTCATGTTTCAGTTAATAGTTCAACAGTCAAGCAACTCTAAACAACAGTTTTTTTTACTATGATTTAAAAGTTACTCTGTTTCATTATGTTTGGTCTTGTGTTCCATATTAATGGAGCACAGTCATTTCTAAACCATATAAGGTACTTTATCAATAGAATCTATTCTAGGGCTACAAGTAATGATTATTTAGCTAAAATATGAATCTGTTGAAATCTAGACGTCTCTTTCTAGATCTACTGTTCTTAATAGTTCATCCTCAGCTGCAGTCACCTTCAGACCATCTTATTTTTTGTTATGGACTTTTGATGTGGTCTCCTGTACACGGCACAGGGCTCTGGTGTCCGATTCAGAAAAAAATGCTGATAGTGAATAGTTGTGCTTCAAATTTATTAAATCAAAGCTAATCTACCTTTAAAGTATGTCTGTGTTCAAAGAAAATGCTAATAAAGTTAACTTGAAAATTTTCACATGCACCAACAGTTCACATCCATTGTTGAGCATCAACACTGTGCTAAATATCTCATGGCCAAAGAAAACTTTTGCTATAAGTATACTGTAAAACAATTTAGAATGCAGAATTTTGTTCAGTAAATGACTAAAATACACTTTCTTGTGAAACAACATCAAGGCTCCTCTGTATAACAATCCCCATCTGTGATCATTGGTACTGTCTATCAGAAACCACGCTATTGACAATGCTAAGTACTTTTGTGTTTTCCTTGCTGCACAATAGTTTAAAATCATTCCAAAATGAATCACCCACTATGAGGTTTATGGCCTAGTGGGCGATTCTTGACACCCTTTGTGAGAAAACCAAAACCTTTCTACAATTTGCTTTTATTTTATTTGAATATTTTTTGGTACTCTTTATTCCTACTGAAAAATAAAACTAACATACCTTACTTTGTTTATAAAATGTATTTTTTTTATTTTTTTTATCCATGTGCAGTTTGGTATTGCATTTGTTTATTTACTTACCGGTAAGGTCCTTTTTTTGTCCGTGTCATTTGGCTGGTTAGTGTGCCTTTTAAAAGGAGCAGAGAGAAGCTTCATGTCAGCTTTAAAAGGAAGTGCATTAGGGTTTGGTTTTTTTTGCCCCATCAGTCCTCTCCTTGTCTCCTTGCAACCCTCTGCAACTCCTCTGAAACTTATCTCAAAAACAAGCAACCTCAACTCAGTCCACTACTATTTTATGAGTAGAATTTATTCACAAATAATTAACAGCATTAAGTACCAATTTTTCTCTACATAACAATGTCAAAATTAACAAATAGAAAAAGCAGAAATATACTGCATGTTACTATTAGAGAATATTAAAACCATTTAACAGACATTTATACAGGTATTTACACACATTGTGTATGAATAAAAATATTGTCTGACATCACATGATTAAACCAAGATCACTTTCAATAAGTTCAATTATCTCAGATCATTATGTTGTGGCTTTGTTAGATTTCTGATCAGATTTATAACGTTTCAGTTACTTGAAGAGATACCTATGGATTCATTTTCAGACATATCTCAGACATACAGTATGACTTCCTTGTAACATCATGGACATGGTGAAAAACAATGTAGGCAAGATAATAGGAAGATCACTTTGGAACTTAACAAGCCTGCCCGTTCAATAACTACATTTTTTAGACATCTAAAAGTGCCATGTTTAACTTTTCAGAAAAATCTAAGAAAACTATAAATGTCTCAGGAATTTTCAACCATTATATTGTTAAGGAAGAAAATAGGTTTTGTATTTCTGAGATGAACTTGTTTTCTGCAAAATGTACAAATCAATCCCAGAGTAAAAGCAAATCACCTTCAGAAAAGGCTTTCTGAAAATGGCAAGACATTCGTAATAACTCAACAAATGCCATTCGAACATGGGCTGAAAGCCCACACAGTAGACAATTCTAAAAGCCAAAAAAGCAAACCATCGTTTGCTAATAGGGACAAAGAGATTGAATTCCCTGATGTGTCCTGGGGTTTATCACAATGGAAATTCAACAGTTTGTGTGACGATTGTTAAATTTCGGGGAAAAGGGAGATGCTTGTAGTGCTCTATACACCATCAAACTAAGTTTGAAGGTGGCAGCAAGGAGGTTATGTATAGATTTTACTGCAGGATTTTTGGGTGGACAAGATGGCACCATAAATTATATTTTGTAGAAATACTAAAGGAAAAACAAGACATCGACCTTTAAGTTAAAGCTTGAATGAAAAGGAGTTCCAAATGAGTGTTTACCTCGGGCATGGTATGAAATTAGTTCAACATTAGTTTATAAGTAGCACAGTTTATGTGCTGCAAACCTGTCCCTTTGATCACAATTATGGGTCAGAGGTGAAAAGGTGGGTGACAGAAAAATTATCTACAAGCCCAACTGGCATGAGTTGGTGTCATTTTGAATATCTGGTAATGCCTTTCGGTCTCACAAACACGCCTGCAGTTTTCCACTCCTTAAAGATGACATCCTTAAAGATTTTTTGAAACAGTTTGTATTTGTATACCTTGATGACATTCTGATTTTCTCCAGGACCTTATGTGAACATATTATCTATGTGCATGAAGTTCTCCAACGTCTTCTGGAGAACAACTCTATCATTCAGTTCTGAAGGCTAAGCAGTTAATAATAATAACTGATTTTTATTGATCTCACATTGGAGAAATTTACCATAGCATTTAACCCATCACCTTGGGGAGGGATGGGCTGCCATCATGGGTGCTCGAGGAGCAGTGTGGGGTTAATGGTCTTTGCTCAGAGACCCAGAAAAGCAGTCTGTGGTAGTGGGGCTCAAACTCACAACCTCAGGATTCCAAGCTCTATGTCCAAGCCACTAGGCCGCCACTCCCCGATTCAAGAGCTGACACTAGAAGTTCCAACCGGAACCTGACACTGGAACTCTGAACCGGGTTTATCTTCCTGGAATCAACAGAACTCTCACACTCATTGGAATTTCTGGTGGCCTTCAACAAATAAGGATTTTAAAAGCTATTTTCTAGTCCAGTGTGTGCCAGGCACAGAGATAGTCATCATCCCCCCAGTGATCTTTTTCAACAATTTTTTCTGCTGGGTCTGGAAGGAGTTTTGTACTTCTTGGGGGCCAAGACTGCTCTCAGTGCAGGTTTTCATCCCCGAACTAATGGTCAATCCGAACGCAAGAACCAGGAGCATTAGGCATCCTTCTGCTGTTTCTGTTCTTCACACCCATCATCCTGGAGTACTCAGTTGCTTTGAACCAAATATGCACATAATTGTCACACTTCCTCTGCTACTAGTCTGTCTCTATTTGAATCCTCTCTAGGATACAAACCTTGTCTATTTACATCCAGTGACCTCTGTCAAAGAACCGCATTCAGTGCTGCAGACTTATCTAGAACCTTGCAGTTTCTGCCTTAAACCGGTCAGTGGAAACAAAATGTTATCTGGTCATTCAGAGAAGGATTGCTGATCCCCAATCCCCAACACTCACCTGGACAAAAGGTTTATTACAAAAAGCTATCAATTTGTGACATTAATCTAAAGGCCTTTAATCACAATCTTTCCTAAATTAATCGTTCCATTTCAAATACAAGCAGTGCTCAGTAGCTCTGCATTTGCCTCAAGCTACTGGATCATTTAAAGATTTATCCTGTCTCTCACATCTCTCTGATTATTCGTTATTCTGTCTAGTCCTGCATTACACGTCTTACCTGTGCACAGCAGTTTTTAGTCTTTATCACCTGCCTGCCCGCTCTCTAGCATGACATCTTTTGCAACCAACGTGCTCGGATCTCACTCACATTCACCTGGACCTCTGGGGTTCAGTCTGCAGAGCCCGCTAAATCAAACCTCGACAGGTCCATCCTACCTCCCCTTCATCTTTCAAGAAAGTAAATCCATCAGTCATCAGTTGTCATCAACCAACTCCTTCCTGATCAGTCTACTTTCTCGCACCAGAAAGTTCAACTGACTTCCTGCAGTCCTCCGCATCCAGGTTCTTTTTGCTTTTTTTTTTGCTTTTTTTTATTAAACTTTACATTTGCATGTTGGTCAAAAGAAACAACAAACCAACATGAAAGATTCTGTCTGAATAATTGGACCAATATTAAAATCAATGGTTGTAAGAAGCATGGGGAGGCTTGTGAAACATGACCCAGTTCATACGGTTTTTAAAATGTGAATATACCAAATCAGTATTTAGGCATTTTACAAATAAAATCAGTTTTGGTCATCCTACCTGACCTAAAATAGGAAAGATTTAATCTGGTATAACGTCAAACCCTGAAAGAAAGGATGTTTTTATGCAGCGTATCTAAATATGGGATACGGTCACAACTTTATGGAATAGGCTGTTCAGATTCATGTTTTTTTTTTTTTTTTTTTTTACTTGAACCTTTCACTGCATTACTTTTAGGAGAAATAATTAATTACATCTTTAAAAATCCTTTAAAAAAAGATTTCACTGGCCTTTTTGTAGTAATAACCAAGCCTTTTTTATATTTGCCGTTTTTTTTTTTTTTTTGCACTCTCCATATAATTCTCTGGGCTTTTGTTGCATTTTGTGCAGTTGGGGAGAGCAAAAATCAAAGCAATTGTACAGGAAAGCTGGAGATCAGATGAATACAGCAGAAGAACAGCAAGACATCTTATGTCATTATGACTTTTGCATTCCTACCTTGACGACAAAATTATCCAAATGCTGGGTAGGTTTAATGGAGGCAATGCCATAAGAAGTGTGTGGCTTTTTTCTGTTTTTTTTTACTTTGTCTAGCACTTTTTCCTTTTTTTTCTTTTTGCTTAGCTGATTGGAGGTATTAGTATTTTTGAAGGATATCTTTAGAACCACAAGGTACCATAACCAAGATAAAATCTCCATAATTTTTTTAGAGGTAATATCTATTTTAGTTGAGTAACAGCTTTTTAAATGTATGTGAAAAAGGATATTTGTTATATTCTTCCAAGAATTACGTGTCCTTTCTTTCTTTTTGTGGGTGTACTGACCTGTGAAGGGTTTTATTTTTTGCATTGCACTAGCAGACAAGGTATAACAGGATCATCCTAAGATATCCATGTGGCTTTCAATTTCCACAGTTGTGGCAGCTATTAGAAGCATGATGATAAGTTCCCAGTGTAATATCTTGTTTTTTTGTTGTTTCCTGCAGTGGTGTAGGACATATGGCAAAGGTCAACTCTACACAGAATGAGAAGTAGCCAGGTGTCATCCGTGATCCATGTTCTCTGCTGGTCTGCTGTCCATTTGAGCCTTTCTGTTTTGATAAAAGCACAGTCAGCGGAGCAGCAGCTCTTCCAAAGCTTTTTTTGATTTCAGGTTTCCCTGCCACCAAAACCTGACTGCTGCTGTCAACCTGCTGGTACAGGGTCCGTATTACTCATACTTTAATCTTCTTGTCTAAAAGAAGGCCATTGGTGTGTCATGTCTCTGTGATATAAAGCAAAAATAGACAACACTGTGTCAGCTTGCAATGTTTTTCTTGTTTATTATTGTGAGTATGTCATACATATTGACATTCATTTAAAAATCGATTCCAATTATAAAATTTTTCAATTAATTTATGAGGTAAAACACTTAAAACCAATAACTTATTTTTAAGTACAGACATGCATTAACACTTAAAAGAAGACTGCTGAGTTGATATTTGACCAGAGATAATCATTAAAAGCCTCCACAAAGTGGGCGAGCTACACAGTGTCATTGCTAAAGAATCTGGGAGTTAACATTATTTAAACAAAGTAAAATACTGGAATGTTAGAAGGAAGGGTAGAAGGAAAACATGGTAGAACAAGGTGCTTGAGAAACTGGGACCTCGCTAGTGTAAGAAGAATATCCAAAAAAAATCTATGATGTATCACAACGATGGACCACAAGTATTGCTCTCCTTCTGCTAAGCCACCCATAAACCACATAAAATACTTTTAGGATCTTATTAAGGGCCTAAAGAATGAAGGAATAGGGGCAGATAATCCAAGATTTTTTTCAGTCCTGGAAGGTCTCCACGGTCAGCAATAATTTAGGGAGAAATCTCATTGTATTCCAGCAGATGTCAGACCTAAATCCCAACTTTATTTGATTAATGGGGAAACTTCCTGACTTCAATACCATAGAGAAACCATACCATACTGGCACACACTGGTGAAGGTCCAGAAAATTTTGCTTACTTTGACTTGGATTGTTTTTTGTTTTTTTTGCCGGTTTTTTTATGAAAAAGTCAATTTTACTGAAATTGATAATAACATTGTTAATATTTGTATCAAAACTCCTCAGTGCTGTGCAGAGTTGACTTGCAGTTTATTTTCTTAAGCAGCAGTTTACTAAATTACTTTTTTTTCTCAAGGTTTTTTGCTTTGTTTTCATCCTGACTGCTTGTCGAACACAATAGAGAATGAGCACAAGTGAGAGAACAAACTAACAAAGAAAATACAGCAGCGAGAACATAAATGCAGTTTGATTTCTGGAAGAAATTTATACACCAAAGGTCTCGGTTGATACATCTTTATGCTCAGCTACCCCATTACCTTGACTGATATCCTCCTAATCATGTTCTAGTTTCCTCTGTGATCATGGTAAATAAAAGTTGCTCACTCTCTCTTTGTGAGGTTTATAGTTACCCCTTAGATTTACCCTTTTATTTCCCACACTACAACCATTACATATTGATTGGGAAGCTATTAAAAAAAAAGTCTAATAGCACAGTCTTAAGAATGAATAAAGGAAACCCTTAAATCCATTTTTATAATTTGTTTTTATCATGTTACTTAGGGCTATTTTCCCTTCAGAGGGACTAAAGACTTTTTTTTTCAAGTAGATAAAAAAAAGGAATCCAAACTTCCTTCTTCTCTTTTCCTCCCACACCCACTATGAGCCTCACACTCATCAGTTCGCTTGTCCTACATCATAGTCTCCCAATTACTCCAAGCCAGTGTGGTTCAGTACAGAACAAAGGCTAATTTGAGGCATGTCACTAGCTAATTTGTGACATGTGGCTAGCTCTTTGAAATATCACACGTAGACAGTTGAAACAGCTCCCTGCTTTAATCTCATTAGAAGCCTAGTTGCACGTTGGAGCTCGATTCACTATTTATCTGCTCTGTTAAAGAGGGCATTTATGAGGAGATCACGCAAAGCAACAAATTGCCATCTCATTTTGCGTGCTACTAAGCCTTCAATATTGCTTATCTCTCATAAAGAAAAAAACATTTTTTGAGTGTTATTCACAAGACAAACATGTTGCCACTATTTAAAATGATTTCATCATAATGGTTTAGAAGGTTTTTTTTTTTTTACATGAGTGTACATAGACTACTGTTTAAGTGACATGAAGTCAAGACCAAAACTGGAAAAGCAAAAGGAGTGATCAGAAATTCCATGTATTTTTAATGTTGTAGTGAAGAGTAAAGTTTTGCTACCTACAGCATGGCATTTACAAGTTCAGAGCATAGTTTAAAAAGTATTTATTTAAACTAGATGCTGGATTTCTAGATTGGTGTTGCATATGGTCCAGAGTTTGTAAGATGAATAAGCGTTTACTTCAAAAGGGCTTATTGTTAACATGTTATGAACTTTAGAAATAATTGCAAAGCTAAACACCTGAACCTGCTAGGTTGCAGTTGTCTGTTTAGAGCGTTGGTGGCTCATAAATGACATTCAGCCAGACGAGACAGGTTTTGTTCTTCCCTCTCATTCAGCTCAATAAGGTCTGTAATTAGCTTTCAGAATCTGTCTGGGAAGAGGTCTTTATGCCCAAAGGTGACCATGAATTATTTTTTCCTTTAGTTCCGAACACTAAATTATGTCTTACTTGTTAATGAGACATCTTTGTATACAGGGCTTCTATAGAAGTACGAAATTATGATTTTTCTTTCTTCTTATATGGCAGTAGAGCTTACCTCCGAAGTACAGAAAACAATAATAAAACTTAAACATCAGAATCAAAAACCAGCTTTATTTCCATGTAGCTTGGTATATGTACCGCATAAATACGTTTAGAAATTCTTATACATTAATAACAATTTTAAATTTAATATCATTCACGTGTGCTGAGATATCAGCACACGTGAATGATATTTCATACAGCTGGCACAATTGATTGTTAAAATATAATGATTTACTATTTTTTCTTATATTTACAGTTATTGTAAAAGAAAAAGAAAATAAAATAGTTAGCTCTTCATACTATGGAAAGATCTTCTTGATACAAGAGAAAACTCATATTTCTAAGAAAATTGCCACTTAATTAAGTCAGCTAATAAGATCACTGAACTTTAGATTAATTTTGTAATCTATATCTTGCATCCCTAATAATCATACAACTCGTTCCCATGCTTTGCTATGCAGATGCACAGCTGTGCTGACATTGGAATTACTTCGAATGGCAAGGCTTAAAGTTTTTCAAACAAAAAGGGCAGTCTCACTCTTTTAGATTACTTCATATTTACCCAGTGTTAGACTGCAAACTTCACCCTTCATCCCAGTAGACATGTAATAATAATATGATGTATAATATCATTAGACCCAACAGAACTTGGTATTTTATCAAATGTGATTAATAATTTTACATTTAGACCCATGTCAAAACCACTTTTATACAGGCCAGCATATGTAGCATCATAAAATATACAGTCTTACAGCAGCTCAAAAAAGAAACACTACAGGGTATATTTATTGGACAATATATTTTTTCTCTTTTTTTCCCTGTTTGTATCTATTGTATTACATCTTAATAAATGAAATATTTAATAGAAATATATTAGTTAAGTATGGCAATATATATCATAGCCATCATGTTTTCATCTTCTGAAACAGCTTCTCTTTTCATCAATGATGAAGACTTTTGTGTTTCTCCTTTAATCAGTTAAAATGGCAGATAGGCTATGTATCTAAGCCAAAATGTAAAACCTTTTTTTTTATTTAGAATAGTGCCAATTCACGACACATGTCATCACAAGGCAATTTACAGTTCACCAGATCATACATTCAAATTGATTCAAAGTTTTCTATCTAAGGAAAACCAGTCAGTTGCATTTACTAATTAACTTAAAGGAAATCTGTCACACTAAGCATGCTTGTAGCGACAGTGGAGAGGAAAAACTCCCTTTTAACAGGAAAAAAACCTCAAGCAGAACCAGGCTGATTGTGAGCGGCCATCTGCAGAGGCCGAATAGGGTTCAAGTGGACAGAAGCAGAGATACAAAACGCAACTGTAAAAGGTGGCCCCTTCCAGAAAACACACAGCCAAGCAGACGAGCTCCGAGCCAACTCCCATGTCAGAGGATGAACAGAGCACATCCAGCCAGTGACAGTCAGAGAAACAGGACTACACTGGAAAACAGACCAATCTCCAACATCTACAAACAAAGGTGCTCATGGCAGCAGCACAGCTGATATTTCTCTCCAGGATGGAGTCACAGCCAAACAGGAACAGACGAGGCGAAACTACTATGAGAAAAAGCAGAGACAGCGTAAAGTTAGAGATTGAACTAACAGATTCTGCAGAGTGGGAGAATAGAGATAGAATGATGAAAAAGGGGTCCCTATGGCTACCTCAGATGCTGCCTCACCTTCCAGAGATAAACCAATCATAGTTAGAGGAGTGCTAATTATCTTATTTTTAATAAGATCAATCTCATTTATAAAGAATCCCATAAAATAATTACTGCTAAGAGCAATCGGAATGGACGGTTCAACAGAGCTATGGGTCTGGGTGACTTTGGCAACTGTATTAAAAAGATATCTAGGAATAATAGAAATATGCTGCTCTTGCTTTACAAAGGGTCCTCTTATACATCAGTAAACTATTTTCAAGACTAGGTAGGATTCCCGCAGGAATAAATGGTTTCTTAGGGTATTTTGTTATCACATTATTATTTATTTTTTTACAAAGCCTTAAAGAAAAGGATTTGGAGATCTGGATTACTTCTTCTTACATTCGGATTTACCACTAAGAAAACCTGACAAAGGCAAAGTCATTAGGAGGTGTCTGACTGAAAGGTCACTTACAGAGCAGATAACCCTGTGGAAAAGAATTCTCTACCAACTGTTATCTTGCATCCATCCTTTTCTTTTACTGTTTCAAAGTCATCTGTTCAGACTCTGTCTCCTCTGCTTTATGAAACTGTCTCTTCACTGTATGCACAGGTAAAAAAAAAAAAATATATATATATATATATATTTTATGCTTGCCTCTTGTCTTTTGGCTTTCATGTTATTAACCCCTTTTTAAAGCCTCTGGGTTATGGTTTACTTTGTTGTCACTGACTGTGCCGATAAAAATAAAATACAAATCCCTTTTTGTTTAAAAAAAAAAAAAAAAAGCTAATCACAGCCAATTACTGTAAAATGGTCTACTTGACAGACTGCTTTTGTTGTAAAGACCAAAGTAGGAAGCATTTCAAATAATATGACTTCATTAGCTGTTAGTGTTTGTGGATTTCTGCATAAAATCTTACGTTATCCCTTTATGTAAAAGAAAAGAAAAACATTTATTTTAATGTATTGCTTAACATGCTCATTTCTGAACAGTTCAAATCAGTCATTTCTTTTTTTTTTTTTTACATTTTGAGGTCCCAGCTGTAACCCCATAACCTGAGCTCTACACCTACTGTGTCAAGCCATGCCTCACAGTTGTGAGGGAGTCACTGCAGGTGTCCCGGTCACAGTAAATAAAACATCTTCCCATCAGTGGTGAAATATTGAACAGACGAGGCACCGAGCTGCATGTCTTGTCTGAGGGGTTGGGGTGAAAGCCCAGAGGAGTTGTGGCTGCACCAAATAAAGAGGGAATGGCACTAATGTTACGCTAAGAAAGTGAGGATATGGGTGAAAACACATTACCACAGAGAACACTGTTGGAGGAATTGGCTCCAAAAGACATGGAAGAGGGGAAGGACATGGGAACCAATAATGGAGTCCTGCCAGGGCTGTTTCATCTTCCCACTTCCTTTACCCAGTTTGTACATGAACTGCACACAGAGTTAAAGCAAAAGAGGGTCATGGTGACTTTTCTGCTTGAGATGTGAATTGCACTGGGCTCCTCTTTGTTCTTTCATTAGGCTACCACTGAGTAACCCTGTAGAAGCTGCACACAACTTCACGCCAACTCAGACCCACTGTCACATCAACAATGCCACATGCCAGGTAGGCTGCAGTGGCAACAGAGAGCAACACAACTCTTTCTGGATCTTTTTTTCCTCACTTGCTAAAAGGGTAAAATGTTGTTACTCAGAAATTGGATGTTTTTGAGTTGCTACAGTATGCTGGCCTATAAACTATGTCCCTGTTTTTTTGTTTTTTGTTTTTTTTTGTATTTTCTGTAATTCAGGGTATGTATTGTTTTTATTTGTCTAAATTGTTTTAGATCATCGCCATCATTTTAAAGAAACCAACAACCATTTATAAAATAAACTCCATTGATTAAATTATAATATACACAAACTGCTTTTTTGCTTCAAATATATCTTTGATTTTAATTTTAAGAATTATTTAAATCATTTAATTTTACTTTAACATAAAATGATATGGAAATTAAACTTTAAACTACAATAGGCTGTCTTTATCTTAGACTTTGTTGCAGTTATTAGCATTGTTAGCTATGTACACTGGAAAAACGACCTAGAAATAAGTAAACATTTCTTAAATTTGAGTAGGTAAATGAGGTAGTTTGCCAGTGGAATGAGGATTTTTTTTCTCTTAAGATAAGATAATTAGATAACATGCACTTGAACTAAGACAATCCAATTATTTTTTCTTATTTTAAATGTAAA
>NW_015150702.1:401331-420128 GCF_000732505.1 Cyprinodon variegatus
ATATATATATATATATATATATATATATATATATATGTATATATATATATATATATGAAGAACTGCATACTATTTGGATATATAAAATAATTGCCATAATAGCTTTGTCAAGCTGCTGCCTACCTTTGTGAAGCAGGAAAAAGACTAATACAAAGTAAATCCAATAGAAGTTTTTATTGACTAACTGGAATGGGTAACAATCTTTTAATAAACTTTTGGCTCTCAAAATGGTATCGGCGCCCTATTTTTCAGTACTCATTGATACCGATACCACCATTTTAGTGCTCTATTGGAGCCCTGCCGAATACTGGTATCAGCATTGGTGCAACATTGTGTACTACAAAAGCATTTTATGGAAAACTAGACAGTTATGCATACGTTCATATGAGGTAATCTGATCGAAGGCTTGTTACATGTATAAATATATCCTTTTATTTATTGTCCATCTAAACAGAGATTTTAAACTACTATAGTTAAAACAACAGGGGCACTCCACACCTGCTGTCCATGATGTTTGCAGTAAAGACCACGGACACCAATGGTGCAGTAAAGTATGGATAAATGCAGATGTGTTTGTCAAAATTAGTTAAAATTTGGTCTCTGGTTGAAACCATTTTTTCTACATGTATTCTAATAATTAGGCTGTATCCTAATTCTGCATGATGTATTCCATTTATGTCAAAAAGTGAAGAGACCCTTTGTACAGCAGAATATCTCAGTTATGCCAAATGAGTGTTTAACAGAGAATTGAATACTGACTCATTTTGAGATCTTTGGAAGGTTACAAACCCTAGCATCAAATTAAGCCTTATAGGCAGCTATAAAAACCACTACTGCTGCAGTTGATACTGGCAGACAGGAATCTAAGATTATTTTACTTATTCAAATTACTCTGTTTAAATTATAAACCATTTTAAGTAGTAAAATATAAATTTAAAGTTTTCAGCTACAGGTAAAGAATAAGCCTTGTGTAATTGTTCAATTAATTTTGTCATCTCTAAGATTTCCAGAATTGCCATATTTTCCATTTTTAGAGCCGCACAACTAAGTGTTCACAGATGGTCTTTGTTAAAAACTGGAACTTATATTATACCATGTCATTTCACTTATCAGATTCTCAGAGCAAAACAACAGACCTCCAATTAAATTGGTTTTCTGAAGCTAAGCTTAGATATTCTGAGTTTTTGTGCCCATTAATCAGTGGAATTATGAATGAAAAAAATCTTACATTTGCGCCAGCTGGACACCAGACTCAAATACATCAGACAGAAGGTGCTAATGAAATCACAGTTTATTCACTAATTTTCTGATAAAACAGAAATCTATAGGTCATTGCACTGGTTTTTTATCCAATCAGAAAAATGGTGTATTTAGTCATTTATTTAGGTGTTGAAAAACATTTCTCCTAAATTCTGGTGAAAATAACATTAAAAGTTTCAGTTACTGCAGATATAATTTAAACTGAACATCCATGATACAAATTATCTTTAGTTCTGGCGACTGTGAATGCAACTGAAGTACGGTGAAAAAAATAAACAGCTTTCCATCTGAGCATTGTGACATGATCTTCATGTAGGTAGCCATCAGAAGATGATTGAACTGTGGTCAATAAAGGTTGGCAACAGTACTACCACAGATGGAAACTCTTAGATAAAACTGGTATCTAGGGGTGAAAGGTGAGCTTTCTTTATATTTTAGTGGAGCGTCAGTGGCATTGGGTGTTGGGGGTTTTCCCTGAAAGGTTGACGCTTCAAACCCTGTGCCGGCTTTCAGTGTTTTGTGTTATTGGGCAAGACACTTCACCTGCATTGTGGTCAGAGGGCCCGGTGTTACCAGTGTACGCCAGCCTTGTTTCTGTCAGTGAGCCCCATGGCAGCTGTGGCTACAATGTAGCTTGCCACCATTAGCGTGTGCTTGAATGGGTGAATTACTGAATGTAGTGTAAAGTGCTTTGAATTCTCCTGACTTAAAAAGGAGCTATATAAGTACCGGGCATTTACCATAAATACAGGCCATTTTTAATACAAATCCCAACCGCATGATCTGAATGTAATGTACTGGCCTTTGCAAGAGTTTTCATTCCACTGCTTGAACAGTCAAATCCTTTTGTAGCTTGGGATGCAGAGCCTATTTATTTATTTGTTGTTGTTTTTATTAGAGAAAAGCTTACCTGAAGCTTTCAAACAAACAAAGCAAAACACCAAACAAAAGATAAAAGTAGAATACAATAGGTATATGCACAAGAAACTTCCAAATAATCAGACCCTTATTCACTGAAGCATCTGGTAGCTATACTCTATTTTCCTTTTAAGTGACTAACAGCTGTCCCCTAGATGGTTTCTAATTGGGAAGCTATTGATTACACTCAAAACTCAACTCCCACTTTTGGCTTGATGAGGAAATGCAACAGATGTTAAAACCACATCATTATGGCAATCATTATTTAATCAATGGCATATTTTCATCCACTTTTACTGCCCTGTTCAGAGCATGAATCTAAATTTATTCCAAAGTTGCTGAGCTTTAGGCTGCTTCATAAATGTAAGACCTGCCTAACTATGAAAATGTTTTCCAAGGCATCAAAGCTGGAAAACTTTTAATTGGACCAGAGACTGTTTCTTTTTGGAAATAATTTTCATCATTAACTTTTAACATTTAAATGAGTGACCCAGCATTGTCGTATTTGTATAAAGTTGGATTTTTATGCATTTCTTCCTGCATACAAAAAAATATTTTAGCAGTTTAATTACTTTTTTTCTTTATGCAAAGCATTAAAAAACTAATAAACCTACTCTTCTACTTCCGTTGGAGCAAAAAGTTTTGCTTATGAGCGGTGCTAATTAAATCAGTCCCACTGCAGCATGCTGATATCAGCAATTTTTGTACGTTTCTTCCAGCTAATTTCATACCATGTTTAATGATAATGCTAACGTGACTTTATTCTGGTCCTTGGAGATGAAGATTTATTTTTTTGTTAAGGTCACTTTTGATAGTATAACTGCTTTAAAAAGTAATCATATTGTTGTTTAAATCTAGTCTGGTGCCTCTTAGATATTTCTTTTTATTGTTTAGACCTTGTTATATTGGGTTTGTAACTATTATCCATTTTCTTTCCTGCAGTAGATGCTACATGTATTCAAGCAAAGTTGCCCTAGATGTATCATTTAGGGAAGATTCTTTTGACTTTTTGTTGCAGATCTTTTTTTTTAGTTAAAATATTTAAGGTGTTTTGTTTTTCAAATGTATCATTAGGAACTTTGAGGGATTTTTTTTCTCTCCATATTTTTCCATTGTCTGTGCAATGCATATGTTATCTTTGCGGAACATTTTGGACAATTTTTTTTTTTTTTTTTACAAAGCAGTATTTTTAACATGCCATTAGATGTTGCTGTCAAAACTCCATGAAGACGAGATACCCAATCTCAGGTACTATAGAAAAACAGGAGATGCACATAAGCTTACTTCTCTGTTGCTATTGAAATCTGTCACAACAATGGGGAAAAAAAACTCTTTAAGCAAGATGCAGGCTAAATACTGAGGGCTGTACAAGTGTGCAAGGAAGTTTTTTTGATGTCGACTGTTGATTTACAGGTTTTGACAGCTATTAAAATGCCTCAGGTTCAAAGTCATGTTTCAGCAAAGAGTTCTACATTCGTGCCTGTCCCCCTGCGGTTCAACCTAGCATGGGTTCTTAATGAGGACTGTTTTTCTTTTTTTTTTTTTTTTTTTTTTTTTTTTTTTTTTTGCTCTGGGCTGTCTATAGGTCTCCTCACAGTCTGATGAGATAAAAACAGACAGATGACAGTATGGATACACTTGAACCTAAAATTTTCCAGTCAAATATTGTTATAATGTTGGTCTTTTCTTTGTTTTTTAATGCTTAATCCTATTTTGCAGTTTATAGCTAACTGATTTATCCTTGAATCTCCATCTTCTGCATGTGAAAATAGACCACCTGACAACACACCTAAACAGGATAGTTTTCATCAAGGGGTGTTGAAATACTACTTTTTCATCAGCAATAGACTGTGCTACATAATGTGAAAAATTGTCTTCAAAAGTCGGCCAGTTATTGAAAAATCTTTATCGGAAAAGTTTTTGCTGAGATTGAATTGGTCTATTTATTATATAGGTAAATTCTGAAATAAAGTAATGTAGTAGAGTTTATCTTGGGATATTTGGTAAAGCAAGGTGAAAACAAATACATATAATTAAAGACTGGAGTCCTTTGAATTTATATAGGTACGGTAGATGTAATTTGCTCTTAGTGAATTTTTTAAAGACAATTGTCTAGGATCTAGCAGTACACTGAGATTACTAAAACATACCTTTGCTCTCTATAAATATGCTTTGATACCTATGAAAGTTTTTGTTCATTTTTTGGGGCTTGCTGTTTTGTAATTGGGATTTTGTGAATTCCTGTGTTTGAACAATTGGAGGAAAATCCTCTTTGACGCGTCTAAAGTCAGTCTAAGTGGACTGCTGGCTGTCCCTCTTCTAGATCAATAGATTCCATTTTCTTGAGCGAGTTGTTTACCCGTTCACCTTAATATTGATTAATCAAAAAGTATAAAAAAGGTTGCTAACAAAGTCACTTTTGTAGTACCTGAGGTTTATCTTCTTTTACAAAGGCTGATTTAGTTCACTAATTCTGGGAAATTATGAGTTAATTTGAGGATAAGCTAAGCTTTACTTAAATAATATCAGACTAAAGTAAGCTGAATGAAAATGCCACACTTTCAGTATTTTATTAAGAAGAAAAAAAAATCTACATTGTCCACATCATGATAAAATGTAAAAAAAAATACAAAGGGGTTTGAATCTCTTTGCTGGGCTGGGTAAATGGGGGAGGGGACTGAGCTGTGCTGCTTTGAGCAGCATAGAATAAAAAATACATGGGTAAGTAATAAAAGAAAATTCAAAAATTTTATCACGTTATTTATCTAAGCTTTTTGATATTCACTATTATGATGTTTTGATAAGTGCAATTTTAATTTTGTTATCATGCACATCCCTATGTATATGTCTGGGTATATAACATCACACTCAGTGACCCTCATCTAAATCTCCTTTATCCTTCCTTTGGGGGCAAAGCTTAGTGTAAGCAAAGGAAAAGACAAAAGAAAGGGAAAAGGTGGGATGGATTATCACTCGGTCTTCTCTAGAATCAAGGGGAGATCAAAAATTCATTTGTACAAAATAATCCATTAAAGATTTCCATAAACTATTAGAGTTAAATACAACAGGTATGCCCAGTGCATGGAGCTCCACATCCCTAAAGCTACCAACGAACGTTGAGGTGTGGAACTCGGTAAGGAGTTCGGCCAATAACCCCACCTCACTAACACACACATACGTACATGGCATTTTTCCGATTTCAACATCACATCAAGAACCGGTTGTTGTAAAGTGAGGACATTTTGCTTGTCCTTACAAACTGGTTTGCTAACGGTAAGGTTTAGGGCTCATGTGTGAAATGGGTTTAGTTTTGGGTTAGGGTGAGCCATGCACTGCTAATGGTTATTTTTAAGGCTATTGTCCGGTTTAGGGCATAAAAAAGGTTGAAAATGACTGAAAATAAATGAAAGTCAATAGGAGTCAACACATGGTCCTCATTACAAACAAGAAGACGAGAATTTGTGCCCTCACTCAGATGCTGAGACAGGAGCATACACAAACACACACATTCACACACACAGGTTATTCCCCACCCTCCTTACAGGGACTCTCCATCGACTTCAATTCTTTCTTGTCTATACCTATTACCAACATACACCTTACCTACACCTAATCTTAATTCACAACTTAGACTTAAACATAACCTCCAACCCAAAAGAGAAGGTTACCTCATGGGGACCAGCCCACCACTCAAAATATGGTGTATTCATGTGAAATTGGCCATACAGTACATACTGTACTTAGGATCCTAGGAGAATTCTTTTTATCTTCCCTTTTGTCTTTCTGGGCTCCATTGACAATCCCTAGGTGTGACCTGAATGAAAACAAGGAGCTTTATATCATTTAGAGTTTTTTGCCTTGTCCCTTCAAAGCATGTACCATCACTGGGAGCAAACTTAGTTTTATCCATTGTTCCCCAGGTGATAAATTGATTGCAGGACCAGAAAGAAAGTGGCCGTTTTCAGTGAAGCTCCGCAGATCTTAAATGCTTTATATATTGCCTTGGAGTGAGTAAAAATGATGAATATCTAATTCATAACATTTGAGAACAGAGTAAGCATTTGAAATACTAAATGGACGTTTCAATGATGGTCGCAGGTTCATTTATTTTTATGCTTTCCTCGCTATTAGATTGCGCATATATCCCAATAAAACCTGACAAGAGAGATTAAAAAGCATCCTAATGGTGGATTTAATGAACCCATTTTGTATTACATTGTATTGCAAACTAAAGGCAGAAATTGCATGATTTTCTGTCCTCAGATTGGCGTACATATCCAGCTGCCAGTGCGCTCAATTGAAACTCACCCAGTTTCATGTTGCCTACCACATGTGTAAATCCAATATACCACAGTTCACATATTGAAACGGGGCATAATGTTTGTAGCAGTTTTTTTTTTCTTCTTTGGTGTGTGTGTTGTTTTTTTTAACCAGCTAACTAAAGAAAACATATTACCTAATTAAATGTTTTGGGTTTGTTTGTTTTTTTAGGTAATTAAATAGTCCTTAAAATTGGTTGCTATTGTAAAACATACTGTCTAATTTCTACGGATATTTCTTAAGGATCCACTACTCTAACTTAATTTTTCTTTTCTCATTTTCTCTCTCATTTCCTCTCTCTGCTGGGATGACTGTTTCCTGACCACTGTTGTTTCATCAACAGGTAAGCTCACAATTTCCTGTCACCTAAAAGAAGTCTGCTGGCTTCACTTCCCTTTTTGCACCCATTTTTTTAACCTCCTGGTTAAGGCATTTTCCTGACCATAGGACATTGATCACAATTGGCTTTTTGTCACTAGGTATATGACTTCTATATAGGTGTAACATATATAGGCTTTTGATTAACATCCAATTCTAGTTTTCCTCTACTACAGACATGGACATTTTTTTTAAGGAAAAGAGAATGTAATGTTCATTGACTGATTTTCTTTAGTCAGTGACCTGAATTAAATATAGAATCTCCAATGGGATTGAAGGACTTAAGCACTTCTGTTGAGTACCCTCTCTTAACATAAATTTTTACTGCTATTATTTTGCTATTTTTTCTGTCGGGTTTAATCCCTAGTTTGATGTAGGTCTCCAAACCCCGAGATGCCATGGAGTGCTCACTATTCAAATGCACAAGCTGAATGTCTCTACTACAATAATAGCCTACTGAGTCTCTACATTTCTTGTTGATCTTGTCAAGGACAGCTTTGTATAAATGAGGATTTGTGTCATTTATTGACTTTTCATTTGACTAGATTATAATTTTTCTGTAATTTCTTATTGAAATTCTGTATTTGGAAAAAAAATATTACTTATTCTTGAAGACAGGAATAATTACTTTTCACAACACATAGTTGTAAGTAAAGGTTCAATGATCAGCATTTGCCTGCTTTATCTGACCTTTTTGACATACTCATACTCTACAAATGACAAAGCAAAGTAAAAAATAGTTTAGTTCTAAACATTTCACAAATGTTTACAGCACCTAACTTTTAGTCAGCTTTTTTCAGCTTTCTAAAGCCTGTTGTCAGTGCACCCTGCACAGTTCCAGTTGTACCCTACTTGTTTTTATTTTGCTGTATTCATCTTGTTCTTTTTTGTATTCCTATTTTTTTTATTTTTATTACACGGATAGTGTAAAAAAAAGTTTCGCTAAACAATATTTTTATCAAACACACAGTTTGGTGTTTACCTAACTTAATGAGGATTTTGCATTGTCTTCCTTTCAATTTTCTATGACCTAACCCAAACCCTTACAATAACCCTACCCATTACCTGGGCATACCTAACCCTAATCTAAAGTCTATTCACAACTGTATCTAAAACCTGAACCTAAGAACAGAATGAAAATGTGAGGACCAATACAATGTACTCACTTTCCCCATACCACTTCACTTTGCTGGTAAAATGTGCAAAACAGTCCTTTCTCAACAGCAAGTACAAGTTTACACAAACACACACCCACAGCCACACACAGTTACACACAGTTACTTTTTGGACTAATGACTGGAAATCTTTCCCCTTCTGATATACCCATTAGTTATGAATATAAATAAACACAAATATGAATACTCACTCTACCTTTGCTATTTTAGCTGTTTATGTTGTTTGCAAACCCAATAAGTTAGAGCCAAAGGCATTAAAATGAAAAAAAGAAACAAACTACAGTCAAAACCTCCTGATTTTGCTGTAAACTAAAATGACGAGTGTGCTAAGATGGCAGTGCATAAGCAATTAAAACCACAGACCTTGAAGCAAAATGTGTCATCCATTCCAGCAGCTCAGGCTGTATTTATAGCTAAAAACAGAAACATTTTATAAAGCTGCAGCATTTAGTTAAGTTGGAGAAAGAGGTTAGCTACAATCTTTTACAGATTACCCTGTAGATCTAGTTGTTGTAAATGTATTTAATGACCGAAAGTAAACATAAAATGTCACATTGTCACCAGAACTTGGTACTACATCATTCCCAAATGGACAATGTCTGACATTGTCTTTAAGCACCCAAGGCAACAACAGCAAAAAATTACCTTCAGCATCTCTTTCACTACCCAAGTTGTGAAAATATATTCTTTGCCATATATCATAAGATCCTCCAGCACAGCTTCTTAAAATCTTATTTTAGCATCATTGTTGTCAACTTAAGTCGCTTGCTTAGTTGTTGCACATGGCCAGTGTTTAGGAAATTAAACAGCTAATCTAGAATCACTTTAAAACTCCCCTCTTTCCGTATAGTTCAAAGGTCTTCAATTTGGGGATCAAAGCCCCCTAATGAGTTGAAGAGGTCAGGTTTTGTGAACAGATTTTGATACTATCTAAACTCTATTTGAGAACTGAAAAGTTATGGAATTAGTAACCAGTCTTTGTTTTGATTGCACCTTTTAACTCACACCTCTGCTTGATTGACCGCTCCTTTCATACTGTACAAATCATCAGGCCTAGTAGGGAAAGTCATGGGAGCCAATGGTGATTTTGTACAGCTGTAGACGGCAGTGAAGGGACTACAGTGAAATAATAATAATAATAGATTTCCTACTTTTTGACATGAAACAGGGTCATATAGTCAAATCTTAAAATTAGTTCGATTATATTATCTACTAAAATTGACAGACAACAGCTTTGATAAGTTGTTAGTAACAAGCTTGTATGTTTTTACAAAGTCATTGTGGCACAATTGTTAGTACTGTTGCCTGGCAGTAGGAAAGCCCTGGGTATGAATTCAAACTAGGGCCTTTTAGGGCTTTTGCTTTAACCCCGGCATGCATGGGTTCTTTGCAGGTTCTCCTGCTTCCACCCACACTCAGAAAACATACACGCTAAGTTAATTGGTCTTTGTGTGTTTGTGTTTGCATGGTCAGAAATAAATGTTGCATTCATTTTTCTCACCATGACAGACCAGAGAACTTATCTGTGAACCAGACTGGTTCAGTACTTCATTTACAGCTACATTTCTTTTCTAGAGTTACAGAATATGCACACCAAGCAGGCTGTTAAAAAATAACCATGCAAGAAGCAATGATAAGCTCAGTATGCCTACCTTCGGTAAACCATACATAACATCCAACAGTGCTATTAGTTTCACAGTTTGCAGCCATTTTGTGGACCAATTTCTTCAGCATATATTTTCTTCATAATCCTTATATGAACCTATTTGGTGCAGTGCAACACCCTTTATGAATCTCTGTTAACACTGATTATGTCTTTGATAAAATGAAAAAAAATGTGACATGTCGCAGAAGAAGTAGTTTAATGATCCATATAGCGTCATTATCACCCTAAAAATAGCATATTGAACATACATAGCATGTTTAGCACACAGTAGAGGGTGTTTAACTCAGCATCTAACTATTGGCTGCCAAAGGCGGGTCCCTCATTACCCATCAGCCCATTTGCCAGCTGCCTCATCATTATCACTCTCCCCCGGCAGCCTATGTCACTCAAAATGCCTGGAAAAGCTGGAAAGTCAATTAATGTGTGTCGTATTCGTGTGTGTCTGTTTAGTTTTGGGCTTGCCTGTGTATGTGTTTCCTGTGTGGTAACGTTTATCATACAACCTAGTATAAGAGGGAGGTTACACAGTATAGGGAGTATATAATGCCTGGGTGAATGGCAGGGTAAAAGTAGTGTAAGATTCTTGCCAATGTTATATAAAGAAGAATGGTTGCCTCATTGTTTTCTTATAACCTGAATGCATTTTAAAAGCTTCATTTTTTTTTCAGATATAGGCAGATATAACTTATATACTGTATCAACTGTTAAATTTAGTCTTTGTTTTTCCATCTTGATTATTCAAGAAAAAGAACAAATATTAAAATAAATATCCAGAGCTGATTAACATTGAGTTAATAATTCAAAATGATTCTATGTATCTTCAGGATTTTCTTTTTATCATTTCAGAATTTGTTTCTATCCATTTTTGAAATATATGGTATCACAATAAAACAGTAAAATGTGTATTTACACCCTTTAGTTGATGGAAAAGCCTTAATTGCCATACAGAGGCTGATACAATACCTACAGAACGTTTTGTTAAAAGAAAGAAACAATAATCCTTTGTAGTTATTTGAACATGTGACAAACAAAAACTAAGCTTATTCATATAACAGTTTCACCCACAACATCCTTGATCACCTCACACAGGCTTGAAAATACAAATTTCAACCTCAAACACTGCAATGCCAGGCTAATCCAGAATATAATTTAAAAATATGTTAATTAAAGTATCCAATATTCAAATGAAATATAAATATATATTTGAAAATATAATGAACCCTTTACATTGTATTTGAATTGATCAAAAGTGCTTATGAATGAGAAATACTCGTCTGGATCTTTATCCAAAAACAGACACAGAGATAATGAAGTATTTATTATGAATAATTAATAATAGATGAATAATATAAGGATTCCTTTATAAGATATTACAGCTATAGTGTGTAATCTTACAGCAGTTTTTAACAGTCAGACTGCAGACTGCATCGACATGGACTGCCACTCCCCTCCATGATATGGGGGCTGTAATGGTACAAAAAGGCAGGCGGAGCGCAATACACTGAGCTAAGAGTGCGCAAACGAGGCTGTCCAGAATTTAGAATAAGAGATTGTGGGACAACTAGGATGCTTTTGAGGGATAATGTAGGACAGGCTTGGCTTCTTCAGCTGTGTGTTTCTTTTGTCATTCACTCCTACAGTGTTGCTTTATGTCTTGTTCCTCTTGCATCAAATTGAAAAATACCAATGGCAAACTTCCCAAAAAGCTCTCGGAGAATCACCTTTCACTGGCCTCACCCAGTCATAAACTGTTCCACAATCTTTGTTATGGCTGTGTTTTCTTGTTGTTCATGCTCGTAGTATCATGCACAGTCTGGTCATAAAGTGGAGCGCTGGTGCTGCTCTGTGACATGACTGCTGCTTTGCTTTCTTTGCATTTAGTAAAAGTGCATGTGAACCATTTTTAAATTATTATTATCGTCCTTTTTCAAATTTGTCCCATTCAAATACAGCACATTGTTTTAATTTGTGGGATAAAACTGAAAAACATGGCATTGTCAGCCACAAATTGGAACAACTGGTCACCCTTACGCAAAGACGGAACACTGTGAGCACAGCTGGTGGAGAAGAGTTTGTCAGAGCTAAACATGCACCAGCCAAAGATAGAACAAGCGTATGTCTCTCTGTGAGCTAAAATCAGTAACTGTGTGCTGTGTGGTGGCATAAAATAGTACAAATCATATCTTCCTGGAACTGCGAACCGTCCCTAAATCTTTAACTGGCACGGACTATTTAACTTATTTTCACCCCTGGTGAAGACTGGTTTATACTCAAAAACCAGGTCGTCTGCGTATGTGTCACAGTGAACGCAGATATGGCCCCGCCCCATCCGCAGACACTCTGGTGTACCTCTTCAAAAATTGTAGGTGACCACAACAGTGCCACAGACAGGAGGTCTCTGATTGGTCAAATCTGCATCCGCTCTACACTATCCTAATTACCTATTTGGTACCTTACCGGCTTGTTTTGTTTGTATGACCGCCATTGTGTAAAACGACACGTGAGGTTGGACCAGCTAGAAAAGCGAGGTGTGCAAGAATCCTGGGACCCTTTTTCCACCTGGATCCCTGCTCTTTTTGGCCCTCATGTCCCTCGGTTGTTGCACAAACTTGCCCTTTTGCGTTTTTCCACTTCCTCACCACCTCGGCTATATCTAGACCCACAGCTAGTCTTTAACTGTCCCTGCATCTGTCTCCTTGAACCCCAGTCGGCCTTGGCAGATGGCAGCTCACACTGACTATGGTTCAGCTGCAGGTTTCTTCCTGTTAAGAGGGAGTTTTTCCTCTCCACTGTTGCTACAAGTATGCTTAGTGTGACAGACTGCCTCTGAGTCAATGAGTCGATGCAATCAACTGGTTTTCCATAGTAAGAAATATTTGAATCAACTTGACTGTATTATCCGGTGAATTGTAAAGTGCCTTAGGATGACATGTGTTGTGAATTGGCGCTATATAAATAAACTGAATTGAATTGTTTAGTAGGTGCTTGTCTATGTTCGCATTAGAATAATAACATTTAAACAGCAATGGCATCTGCATTGGTGTTAAATCATACTTCAACTTTTCTCTTTAAACAAACCCCCACTAGGCTTCAGAGATTCAATAGTCTAAGAGCAAAAGTCTTTGTTCTGTCAAAAGCTTTTTTTTTGTTTGTTTTTAAAAAAAAGAATGATATGAACATTTATGAAGCTATTACATGCAGAAATTTTAAATCATCTACATTTGACTTTTTCAGAAAATTGCTTTTTTGGGGAGTCTTAAATATTTTCAAATTATTTTTTTTAAATGATGCCAAAGTTGGGTGTTATTTATGAATCTTTTTTATATATTTCAGGTTGACTGTGATAAAATGTATTTGATTTATCTTGTGATCACACTTTTTAGCCATCAAAATGGATGATGGGGAAGTAAAGGCAAATGAACAGATGATAAGAAATGTATGGGTGAGAAATCAAGGAAGGGGGAGGGAATGAGAAAGTTTTCTCTGTGCCAGATGGAAGAGCAGTTGGCACCTCTCTCATTACTGTGGGGATGGATTTTCCTCTATCATAACAACACACATACATATAACCATACACACACACACATACAGAGAGAGCTGCCTCCTGTCATTCTACACCACCTGGAAAGCACCTGGTCATCAAAGCAAGACCAAGGAGGGCTCTCATCTTTAGTGGATGAAGAAGAAAGAGTAGCATTAGAGGAGGGGAAGGGCACTAATTCCTTATGCTTTCTCACTTGGTTGCTGTATCCTGGAGTTGATGTCTGATTCCGCTCTATGTAATGCATCAGTGTACTTGAATCAACTCTCTGTCATCCCATGCCATATTATAAATCTCCCCCCACTTCTTTTCTGCATGTGTGGGCAGACGTCTGTGTCACACCCTCACCATCAAGGCAGGCAGGGCCTGTTGAGCTTGTGAGAAATTAAATGTGATACAGATGGGTGGAGCAGCATCCTTCTTTGATCCAAGCAGTGCAACAGAAGGAGAGACCCTGACCAACACATGTCAGACAAAACTGTTGGGCACCTTCAAAGATAGCTTTATGGTGCTGTTGGTTAGTAGCCAATAGACAGAGTGAATGAGGGATTTCTCTTGTCTCTGTTTTTCTGAATGGGACAAAATGAATTAAATAAATAAAAAAAAGGTCAAATCTTTTTTTAGTGAGAGTGCTCTACTTTTAAAGCAATAAATATTTTATTAGAAATATCTGCTTTTTAACTTAAGTAAGGTTTTTTGGATGATAAGTACACAGTTGGTCAAATTAACGAGATGTGCAAAAAAAAAAAAACTCTAAACATGTTAGGGATACTTAAGGTTTTGTTGCAGTTTTGGGTGTTTCATTGCTTTTAAAAGGGGGCCATCACTAGAAAATTGTCTGAAATTGATTTTTGACCCATGTACACACTAGCAGGCCGTCTGTTTTTCTTTTCTCAGTGATCAAGCTTGACTAATCTGGCAAAATAAATGGTTTAAATCTTCAAAACATTGATTTACCTACATGTAAATAGTGATTCTTTGCAGCAGATGTCACTTCAAAGCATTTTTAAATCCATTTCATTTTTTTAGAAATCTAGTGCAATGCTCTCTTGTTTATAGCAAATGTTAGAGTTATTGCCCTTATTGTATATTTATACAAATTCAAAAGATTGCCACAAAGGAACTTGTGAGTACAGAAACTAACTAAAAAGCGTCCTCTCATTTTTGTAATCATTTTTGTTCACGTTCAATTCTGTGCAATACAGCTGTACTGGAGAGGTATTTTTTCTATTTGTGAAGAAAATAAATTTATCTTTTGTTTGAATAAATGTCAAATTAAGCTCAGGAAGAGCATGTTCCAAAATGTTTATGGAAAAAGTGTTGAAAATAAATGTTAAAATTTAGCATTTTCCTGAAGTTGAAATGGTGTTCTTATCCTCTACAATTGTAATTATTTGTGGAATATACAGTATCTTTTGGGGCATCACAGTGAAGGGTGGTTATGCTTAAATTTGTGACTCACATGTTTTGATATTAGTTTGTATCAGTATCGGCTTATGTCGGAAATTGGAACTTCAGTGTTGAATTTCGGCATATCGAATATGGGCAAAAATGGCAATATCACTGCATTCCTAAACTAATGTGATTTAAAGTAGAGCTTATTAAATGATCAGAGAGGAATGTATAAAAACCAGAAATTAAGCAAATTAACTCCAAATTGTCTTTTTTCTTTACGTTGAAAGATAATTTTGGCTGCAAACCTTTATTTAGCATGGTATATCCGATTTATTTTCCAGCTCTGAAGAATTTTTGCTTTAATTATTTATTTTTATCAGCTCTCGCTTCATCCAGAAAGCGGGTCGTAGGGTCAGCAGTCTCAGCACAGACTCCCAGACATTCCTTGTTGCAGACACTTCCTCAACCTCTGCTGAGGGAAACCCGAGGCGCTCCTAGGCCAGCTGAGAGACATAGTCCCTCTAGCATGTCCTGTGTTAACCCCTGGGCTTACTCCTAGTTGGATGTGACTGGAACACCTCCCAAGGGAGGCGTCCAGGGTGCATCCGAAAAAGATGTCCGAACCCCTCACAAATAACCGAGCTTCGCACCCTACTCTAAGGTGCACAGCTACGTACCATGCAGAGAAAGCTCGTTTCAGCTGTTTGTATCTGGGATCTCATTCTCTGGCTCATGATCCAGATTTCATGTCCTAAGGTGAGCGTAGGAACGTAGAGTGGCCATTAAATAAACAGCTTTTTGCTCAGCTCCCTCTTCACCTCGAAAGACCAGTGCAGCGTCTGCATTGTAGCAGCAGTCACTCCGATACATGTATCGATCTGCCGCTCCATTCTCCCCTCACTCGTGAACAGGACCCCAATATACTTAAACTCCTGCACTTGAAGGCAGGAACTCTCCTCCAAGCCACATTTTTCCAGTCGAGAACCATGGACTCTCGGAATGGACTCACCTCCAGGGCAGGAGGGAGATTGCCAGCAGCCAGCAAAAATTAGGGATAAAATCTGCTGGTCCTGACCCATACCCCATCTGGTCCTTGACTGCGCCAAGAGGTCCTGTCTGTAAAGGTTATGAACAGGCCCCATGACAGAGGAAAGCCCTGGTGGAGTCCATCATGTATCAGGAATAAGTCCGTCTTAATGCCAGAAATGCGGACCAGTCCCTCCACTTGTACGAGACCAAACTGCCCATAGTTAAGGGCCCCTGGGTCCAAAGTCCTAAAGCCCACCCCAAAAGGCACTATGAGGGACCAGGTTGAATGCCATCTCCAGCTCCATAAAGCACACGTGGAGTGGTTGATTAAACACCCATGAAACCTTGAGTACCATGCAGCGGGTGTAGAGCTGGTCCACTGTTCCAGGGCCAGGACGAAACCCCAATGCTCCTCCTGAAGCCGAGGTTTGACCATCAACCGAACTCTTCCCCAGCACCCTGGCATAGGCCTTAATGGGGAGGCTGAGGAGTGTGATTCCCCTATAGTTGGAACACACCCTCTGATCCCCCTTCTAATGCAGGGGAACCACCCTAGTCTGCTGATCCAGGGCCACTGTCCCGGACCTCCATGTGACGTTTAAGGGGCCTGTCAGTCACGACACCCCAACAACATGCAGAGCTCTAAGGTACTCTGCACTAATCTCATCCAACTCCAAAGCCTTGCTACTGTGGAGTTTTTTGACCAGTGACCACCCTGAGTGATGAACAAATCCAACCCCATCTCTTCTCCAAAGAAGAGATGGCGTGCTTGGTTTTTTTCTGCCTTATTCTGATGAATAAGGCAGGGAAAAAAAAAAAGAAAAAAATCCCACAAAAAATAAAACCTATCCAGGGTCCAAGGACACACAAAATAAAGAAACCAAAAAAGAGCAATCCCTCTAGCTTGTCAGCTTCTGTTGAACCAATATGGGAGAAAAAATAAATAAAAATACCCTTATGAAAGGTCATATGGAAAAAAATTATGACATGAAAATTAAAATTGTTCAATAATTAATTACCAGTAATGTTCATTCATAACAACTTTTGATTTAATATAAAATTTTAAACAGTCATCTGCATTTTCTTTAGTTTTGGAACCCTACATGTTGCAATTCATTTTCATTAATTTAACAGCTCATCTCATTTGGCTATTAGGCTCACTGCTGCACACATTTCAGATATTGTGCTATATAGCATTAGCCCTTACAATGAAAACAAAAGAATTAAAAAAATAATTAAATAAATAGCACTCCATAGCACTATTGTCAATTTGAAATTAAACAATAATACATATATAAAGAAAAAAAACATTTAGTTTTCTTTGTTCCAAAATAAAGAGCAATAATTTGATAAACCCAAATTCATCCTTAACCCTTAGTTATTAGACAGACTCAGAGGAAAGAACGAACGAATGAAAATAAGTTATTTAAGGAAAGATACAAAGTAGAAACACACATCAGAATCAGAGTAGTGACCTTTCTCTTTTATCACATCAGAGAATATTTCTTCAAAGTTAAGGGTGAGATTCTGGTTAGCTTTTCTCAATTTCCAGCTGGGATTAATAAAGCATTATTAAAATGAAATGTTTAAGGCTTCACTCATACTGTATGAGGTCAATGTACTGCTGGCAGCAGGAAGTGACTAGGGTAAGGCAGAGTTAATTACTACACCAACTGAAGAAGTGAGATACACCCTGTTTTACTTTTTCAGGTCATATTGTTTAAACTAGACAGTTTGAAATTGTATCAGATATTTTTCAATTTTATCCCAGTTATAATGCAGTACAAGGCAATTTAGCTTATAACACCAATCTGTAAAAGTATCTATCCAAGAAGGCTGTGCTTATAGCTTGATGCCACTGAGTCTTGGCAAGCACATGATGAGGGTATGCCTTTAATTTTAGTGTAGAACTTGTAGCAGGACTTTTCCCCATAATCCCACCCTACACCTTATCCCCCTGACCTCTCCAAAGTTTATAGCTTATAGCTTAATTGTTTGTAAAAATGTGTCCAAAGGAACCCATTGCTATGGTGCAAAACACTTGCCATACATTCATGTGTTATGTCAGATGAGTAAGAAAGAGGGGAGGAAATAATTGATCATAGATGTAATGAATACTGGCTTTAATGACTCTCTGAAGAGTCCTTCACTGAACAAGGAAAGGAAGGTCAAATGTGACGCTGCAAAAATCCCAGTGACATCATTTCAGATAAACTCAGATAAAAAAAGATCAGAGATAAATTTAGATAAATTCAGATAAAAAAAAATCAGAGTTGGGGCTAACCATTTCAGGGATCATGAGCACAAATACCAAGGAAGAGATATAAATATTTGTACATTAGTTATATCTTACATTTTGATTTCAAATATCTAATTATTTTGATTATGAGTTTTAATAGCCCAATATTTAGGTGCACACTGTTTAAGGCGTGTCGGGGGAACTCTGGCAATAGGTAAAATAATACAGCTACTGAGAAAAATATATTTGAGAGATGAAAACCACAATGGGCTTTTTGAAATCTCACTTTTTAAAAGCCTTTTATTTTATATAGTATGTTACTTATACCATTGTCTCTGTTCATGGACCTTTCAAGTAAGGAGAAAGTTAGACAGAACAATAATCTCAAAACAGAGAGAACACAGTTTAGTAATAACTGTAAATATTACATGAAAGGAATAAAGTGGAAAAAAGTAGTAGAATTTAGGCCCCCTCAAGGTGACACGTCCCCACCAATGAGAGAGGATCGCGAGCAGCCTCTTTGCCTGTAATGACATCAAAAGGTGCAGCAGGTTGAAGTGGAACAGTGTGGTCAAATGCAATGCTGTTACTTTTTATGCATTGACTAAAAAAAGCATATGGGGTGAGTTATTTGGCCAAGTTTGTGGTACAAACAAGGATTTTAGTTTATTGTATGTGTCCATGACATACAGCATAAATAATATCTGAAACAACTACCAATAGCATATAATGTGTTCAACTTTTATGTTGTAAAACAATGTATTTTATATCTGTTATTTAAAAACAAAAAGGTCCATATGGGCTTTACAGGGGGGTGGATTCTCCAACGTCACGTCTCTCTGTGTGCAACACGTAAACCTACTGTTTTATTCCACC
>NW_015150702.1:420730-424592 GCF_000732505.1 Cyprinodon variegatus
TTACTTAACCAGAGAACATTCTATTGCTGTAAACTGAAAAAAAGAAAATGGTCTTAACACTTTTATATCCTATGATACTTTATGTCAAATGGACACAAATAAAAGTTTGTGTAGGGAAAAAATCAGATGGTCAAAAACCAAAGGACCAGTTTAGATTTCATCAAATGGGATCTAACAGAAACTCTGTTTAATGCTAGACCCATGCTGCGTTGCACCTGTAGTGATGTTAATACAGGAAATGTACTGCCATTTAAACCTCGACTAACAACCAGGTTAATGTGGTGAATTAATTATGCAGCTGAATTTATTAACACTTATGAAATAAACATCATTTCACAGTACAACAGAAAACAATTTGTCAATGAGTTTAGCTAAATCTGTCATTTAGAATAGCTTTTTTGAATTTGTTGTGATTTTAAGATTGTAGATGGGAATTTAAAGGTTTTTATAAGTAGTTTATAAGTAAGCCTAATTATAACAAATATATTACTGCCTTCAAATTAGGTTGAGGAGAGAGTAAAATCATTCATCTTCTCTGATGTCTTGAGATTCTTGGCCGCCATATTCCTGCCACATAGCATAGGCGGTTCTTTAACCTAGTTGTCTCCAGCTGGCCTAGGCTTGAAAATCTAATGAGAGAAATGACCTTGTATTCAATTTGGATGAGTAAAATGTGTGTGGGTCTCCTTCCCCAAAAGCTTAAAACTGTTTTCCTTTGCTTATTCATGGGGAGCTCAATTTTTAAAGAAATCTAAAATAAATTTTACCTAATTTCTGTTCCCCTGGCCATGTTTAGGAATCTTTCCAGCACTGTTTCTATCAGTCTTTGTCTCTCTCCCTTTTCTTGTCATGTACTCTACTGGGCTCTGCGCAGGCATCCTAAATACAATTACAGCCTACAGCTGAATGGAGAGAAAGGGTCCTTGGGGATCGCGAGAAACAGGAAATGGTCAGGAGGGTTGGACAGAGGAGGGAACAGCAAATCCCTAATTCAATTGGCTGAACCTTGGCAACCAGCCCCTGGCGGCTCTTACTGTGGAATCGGTGGAATCAAACAATGCAGCTTTAACCGCAAGAGAGGTTTTCATCCACACACATATCTACCCCTCACACACACAGATGCATTAACACAAATACATTTCATTTTCTATTCCCTTGCATCAAACTCTTTAGTTTTTGGGTACTGCTGCCTGTTTTTTTTTTTCAGGCTATAGTTTATTTTGCTGTTAAGCCCCAATTCATCATGATTTGGTCTAATACAGTTTCAAAGTCTCCGTTGTGCAGCATGTTGTTCTAAACTTGATAAGATCAATACCTGCATGATGTGTCAGCATTGTTGACTTGCAGCGAGAGGTTTATGGGTTACACTTGATTGCTGTGGAGCTGCACACGCAACACACTCGCATGCACACACAAACCACGCAGGCAGGGCTGCATGTAAGAAGAAAATCAATGAGTAACAACCCTAAATCTTTTAATTCACACCCTGGGTGTCCATTTGCTACCCAGAGAAATAGCCAGTCAGCAAGTATACATGCTCAAAAGCATTAATGAATAATGTCTTTGGGCAAAAAACACAAAGGTGTTGAGTCTTTATGAGCCATTAATCATACTCTTTATACTTGTATTGGAAAAAATATCACCGTAACCTCAAAACATTGCATTTTTAATTAATAAAAAAAATGGCTGCAAACATCTTGACTTGATTAAAGAAAAATCCATGGCAAAACCATAGGAACTACTACTAATTAAAGTCACGTCAGAATAGTTAATAATCTTTGGGAAAGTTTCTAAAGTCAGCATTAAAGGATTCATAGGATTCATAGAATAACGATAGTTCAGTGGTTGAAATAGACATACAGAGAAGTTCAAACCCCATCGAGTCCTCCTTTCTCTACAAATCTCACAATTCCAAACTTCCTACATAAAAAGGGCGAATTCAAACGAAACCCCAAGTTGACATAAACTTGGGGATGTTGCCTTATTTGGTTCTGACCTGTACTTTTGTGATGCCCCGAAATTGACATACAGACCAGCCCACTGGTTCACTGGCCCAAGGGAGTTGGGGGTATGAAGTATCGACTGCTGGGCCGCTGACTGGACCGGACCTCAGCAGAGAGCCATGAGCCACCCGTCCTCAGCCGGAGGAGGGGGGCAGGTAAGGCAGGTGAGGGGGAGCACAAGGTCGCCTGTGTCCAGGCTACGTCACTGGGTCGGGTTCGGTCACTCCGTCCCCTGCTGGCTCCCTGCCCCCGTCCGCCTGGGTTCCCGGACCAATCTCGGTTCGAATGCCCGATGCCCATATGTATGTATGTATGTATGTATGTATGTATGTATGTATGTATGTATGTATGTATGTATGTATGTATGTTTTACATACATACATACGTATTTCCCCAACTTAAAAAACTGAGAAGTTAGTTACCCCTATGACAGGTTACATAATACCTTGGATTCAAATGCACTGCTTCTTCTGTTTTGCCTGACTAAACCATAATGATGCAATGTGGAATTCACTTTATAGAACCTGTCCAGGGATGTGTCCTTAAACGAGCACCAGGTGCATAAAGACATAGAAGCATTTTTTTTATTGCATCATATTGTGTTTTTGTTTTCTCTGTGCTCTACTTTTTCTTTTTCTTCCCCCTCTCTGCACCATGTATTTTCCCAACCTTCCATTTTAAGATGTACCTGAATGTGTTGCTCTAATGCTTGTGTGAATAGCGGTATTAGGCCCCATAACCTTACTGATAATTGGAACAAAGTGGAGGATCGATGCTGAAGCCACACAGACATACATAACAGTATAAACAGCCGCATTTTCACAAAAGCACCTGATGGTGCATTCGAATAAACTGTGGACTGGAACCCTTGAATCAATACAACTCAGAGGCAGGATTTTCCTTAGCATTTTCGATATGTGCTGAAGACAAACTGGCACAGAACATTGTGTGCATTAGATATAGGAAAGATAGTTTGTAGTTTTTTTACATTTGTTTTTTTTTCGGAGCATTGTCAGCCACATTCACACTTATGTGTTGTATAATACAGCTTATGTTATGTTTGGGTGGGCAGTCCTTCCAGTTTGGCATAATTAGAATATTAATAAAAATATATATATTAATTTTTCCAACCAAACTCACCATTATTTCTCTTGTTACTAAAGGATTTGTACTTGTGACATTAAAAGTTGTTGACTACTCCGTCTGTCCTAAAATATTTTTAATTCAACCCTACGGTTCAAAAAACTAAATTTCTTTTCATGTCTGCTATCTGGTGTACCATTCACTACATGTGTATGAGTAAATGATGGCAAACTGTTCATGGGTGTTTTTTTTTTCCATTATTTAAAACTATGGTATTAGAAGTTATCTCACTTGAGTCACACTGCTTTTACTCAGACGAAAATAGTTTCTTGCGTCTGTCTGACTATCTGCTTGTCTATATTTGTGTGTGAGTGTTTAGCATGCATGGATGCACATGCATGTGTGTATTACTGCTGAAAGTTTCTACTTCTTTATGGTGTTTTTCCTTTGGGAGGAAAGAGCAACCAACTGAGACTAACAGGCAGGTCTAAGTGGAAGTGTGCTGATGGGTCTAAGTGGAGGTGTGCTGATGTAAGAGGTTACTACTACCCATTAAAACAGGAAAGGATATTTGATCATGGCCTCTGGTTGTCCTCCTGTGAGGAAAACAGTCTAGCAAATGTCAACGCATACTCATAGTGCTTTTTCTTCAAAGTTAATAGGTTAGTTGCTTAGAACTAGGAAGTTTGAAAAACTAAAGTGTATTCTGTACTATTCAAATTCATACACACACACATATGAAAAATATAAATATATATATAAAAAAAAAAAATATA
>NW_015150702.1:424704-438697 GCF_000732505.1 Cyprinodon variegatus
AAAAAAAAACTTGACCATCCTGCTCGCTTCATACTCTGTCTTGAAAGTATTCCAAACCAGACAATGGTCTTTCATGATACTAAAATGCGTTAAAAAAAAAGCATTAATTCTTCCCCTCCTCGCTGCAGGTGGATCAGAGTTTTATCTTACTGGTTCAGTCTGACAGTTTACAATATTACAGTAGAAATATGAACCCTCCACCAAATAGGAAAAAGAGAAAAAACATTAAAGAAATAGCAATGAGCTTAAGTAACAATGAGGCTTAAAAGGAAAGGAGGAGAGATGGGTGGAAAAAAAAAGAATAACAAAACAAGAGAACAATTGTTTACCCGTACACACCCCGGTGGTAAAAAAAATCCAGATAAGAATAATAAAGTAACAAACATCTAATATTATAAGATTCGTTAGATTACCGTGTCATGAAATACATTTTTTTTATGCATCTATTCGTAAGGTGATTTAGGTCAGGTGTTCAGGGTTGAGTTACCAAAACAACATCTGAGGCTCTCAGCTAGAAACTTCAATCCCTGTGAATTGCTGTTTTCAAATCCAAATCATATCCAGTGCCCTCTTCCAAGTTCCCTCAGCAATTCCCCTCTCTCTTCAAGGAGTAATGCTATATTTGATTGATTCTTTGATTGATGATAGGTTTGTTTAGTTGTAAGGATTTATATTCATGTAAATATATATTGGGCATTGTTTTTGCTTTTTTGTTTGTTGTTTTTGCAAATTTTGATATAACTGTTTTTGATCATCCTCTTTCATAGTCTCTACTTGTTAATCACTCAGGTTAAACTGCTTATAAAGGAAAACTGATTTCTATCAGGGGGGAAGATGGTTTGTGCAAGACCTTTAATTGAAAATAAAGCCACCACAAAAACAGAATTTTGTCATCTTACCTATCCATTAAATTATGGGGTCAATGGAGTTGAAAATGTATCACATAGACGTTATTTAAAGGTCCTGATTTAAATGAGATCCTTTAAAAGGTTGTGGGGCTATGTGGCTCTTAAAAGATGCTGGTCTCGTAGAAGGGCCTAGGACATGGGGTTGCTGGGGAGGACATCTGGTTCATTTTGGGTTCCTTAATATGTAACTTAATATGTTTTTCATGCTATCATCGGAACAAAGGGAGGCAAAAACTGGGCTCCTTGAGGAGAGGGTTAAGTTCTGTTTGTCTGGGGTTGGGTCTGGGGTGATGGTTTAATGTGGGAGTCCACATTTCCTGTGGAATTCTGTGGTAAGTCAAAAACAGGACTCAGTGGGGACAGGGTCGTTTAAAAGTCTCCCGCTGGAATCTAATAGCAGACCTCTTGTATCAGAAGACAAAAATTATGTCTGACCATCTGAGGTCCTGTTTTAGCTTAGTTAGCTTTGATGTTTAAACAGGAGCTTAGACTTCGGTAAAGCGGATCATCACTAACAAATGCTGAATATTGACTTGAAAATCATTTAGTACAAACTAAGCTAATATGCAGTGTTGCTTTAAAGATCTTATTTAATAAAGTTTTGTTTTTTTTGTTTTTTTTCCAGTCTTAAATATACCTTATGTTTCTTTGAATTTAAATCTTATGGCAGAATTTATTTAAACATACTGTATTAAAAAAAACAAACTCATCATGGACATAAATGCTATGAAAAATATATTGTCATTTGTTTTTTAAGGGTAGGATGTCCATTAAAAAAACATATTTTCAAGATTGAAACTGGGTGCTCACAATTAAATACTACATGTGTTTTCTCTAATCAACCTAGGGCCAAAATGAATTCACCTAAACACAAAGTGTTGCTAAAAGCTTTTATCCTAATGTTGTCAAACATGATTGAATGTAGCTGGTTATTTACATATGTAAAGAAGGATTTTGTCGATACCCATTTGATGGCTCAATGTTCAGCACAATAGAACTCAGTGAAGATTAAAGGGAAAACTGTAGACTTACACGAATTGGGAGTGTTATTTGGAGCCTTTCAAAAAAAACCATCAAAGATTTTAAGATCATCCATTCAAACAACTTTAGAAATGTCACCACTTTGTTAGGCTCTGGAAGATCATTAACCTGAACTGTTTGAACTCTTCACTTCCATATTACTTTGCTTCAAGGTAGAGGCTGCCTTGAAATTTGCAAGTACTCACACTGACAAGCCAAAATCACTGAAAGAAACCTGTTTTTTTCTCTCCTTCTGAGAACAAGTAAAGACTAAAGAAGTTGACCACAGTAAAAGTCAAAATGTCATAGTTGGGTATTTAAACTTATTTAAACTGCCTGCTTTTAAACATGATGATGAAAGATTAGGGCTGTCTTATTTTTGGCCCTGGGTACTTGCCCTTTGCACAAAGCAGATGTAATAATGGAAAAGCAGAATTGCCTCCAAACTGGTGGTTAAAACTTGAACAAACCAAGGTTTTTCAATATGACAGTGATTATAAAGACAAATTAAAACCATTGTGCTAATAGAGCAGACCTCCTTCGTTTTGAAGATTTGTGAACAAGGTTTAAAAGCCTTCCATCCATCTTGTCCTGCATATTCCATCTGGGTCACGGTGGGGTCGGTGCCTATTTCTGGCAGTATATGGGAGAGAGGCATGATTCACTCTGAACACACCCTCAGTTTGTCGTAGGGCAACACAGGGACACACAAAGATACACAACCATGCACATAAACAATCACATCTAAGGAAAATTTACAGATGCTCTTAATCAAAAAGTCAGGGTTTTGGACTGTGGAAGGAGGGCAGTGTACCTGGAGAGAACCCACGCATGCATGGGGAGAACATGCAAACTCCATGCAATTAGACCCTGGGCTCAGAATCGAACCCAGAACCTTCTTGCTGCAAGGCAAAAGCCCTGTTTAAAAGCCAATTGTACTTATGTGTTCCCTAGTAATATGATCAATTTACCATGGAGTAAAATGTGATCTTTCTTTTTTGTTTGCCTAACCAGCTCATACAGCTGAAAAGATATATGCAATTTTTTTTTGGCAATACAAAGTGCAAGAAATATCCACAACTATTCCATTTGACCTCGGGGTACAATTGATTTCTTAACATTCTGTTTTCCATTTAGATTTGTACTATCCCTATGGATTCAGAGCTTCAGTACGCTTGAGTTAAATTTTTGAAATTCCTTGCAATATTATAATGATACTATAAATGAATAGTTCTCTAATAAAACTCCTCATCATTTATGTTTATAACAAATAATAAAAAACATTTTAAAATATTTTTGAATCCTCCTAATGAATTGGTCATTCCCACACAATGTATGCTATACAGTAACAAAATAAAAATCACTGTATACAATAAATTTCATATGTATTATTAAACAAAAAATAAAATAAAAGGTTATTTTTAAAGTTTTTTATCATCATTGTTAATCATATATACTAGGTCAAAGCGGAAGCCTGATTCTGTACATTCCATCCACTGTGTATTTGCAGGATTTTTGCCATTATTTTATTTTTTTCGTTGCCAGTTGGATTTTGTAATTTGTTATACAATCAATTTTCAGTATTATCAATATTCCTTAGTTTGATATAATGGAAGCCATGAATAAGGAAGAACAGAAAGTATGTCTCAGTGACATTCATTTCATTTTGCAATGAAAAGACAGAGACTTCCCAGAAGGCACTTTTGGGCTTGAATGACTTACTCCAACAGAAAGCTTCTCTATTAAATAGAAGAAAATATAGTTTGAGTAGCAGCAGGGAAGTTTTTTATATTTGAATCAAGCTTTGGAGAAATTCAATAAGATAGTAAAGTTGAAAACAGAGCACTGTTAAGTCCAATAGATGTCAGCTTGACAAGCTAGAATACCATTTTTAGCAAAAGTTGAAAACAGAATTGTTTAAAAGTGCAGGAAAAGTTTTTGGAGATTTGATAACAAAGTATTTCTCATGGACACCAAAGCATTTTTTCCTCTTCTGGCTCCTTCATAACTTATTGCTTGCATATATATCCAAATAATACCAATTATACAATTCACACCAAACTATAGACCCAGATGACCCAGGAGAATGAAGGCTGGGTCATTGCTTTCCTTCTGATATTGAATACACCTATAAGGAACGGACCCATACTGTATGCCCTTTAAACAGCAGTACTTAAACTCTGGGTTGCTTTAGTGCAAGACGGCAGAATTCACAAATATAGGTGTAGAGAGTTGTCTAAGCAAGAGTCGTCTTGCAGCCAATTTAAGCCTGTTAATGATTATCTGTATCTATTTTCCTGAATTCTCTGTCACACCAACCCAATATGTATTTTGCTTTATAAAGTCCAAAAACTGATTTGCAGCTGCTCTCATTAAAGATCACAATATCTCAACTCATACATCTCCAATGGTAACAAGAGGGTGTTTACAGTTGATCCCTCTGGTAATCCCAGTAGCACCACCTCAAACCTGCCAATCCTTGCAACTGCAGAGGAATTGTACATTGTTTTTTAGAGAGCAGAGGTCACGGATTAGCAGAAAAGGGTCCGGATCAGGACCCACCTGCTTGCTAATCTGGACCCAACCTGATTTAAAACATGTTTGTATGGTAAAGCCATCCAGATCGCCTGGCACCAGGCTGCATGTGATACAAATTAGCCAATGAGCTGTGTCAGTCAGGATTCCTGCTGCTGCTAGCTACTTTTACACACAGCAGGCAAACCTATGGCAAGCTTGGCGATGGGAAAGATGGACGATGAGAAAAAAGAGATATAAGATAAAAATAAACATTAAAAGGAGAGAATTTTAGACATTTTAAAACATTTAAATAACAAAAAACATCAGAAATGTCCACATTTGTAGATGGTTCAAACATATGCCAATCTCTGCCAAAATACCTAAATGTGTAAAGCCTTTTTAAAGATTTGCTTTACAGCTGCATAAATTTTAGCACAAATTGATATATGATTTAAAATGTTTTTAGCTTAAATTAAATTACAAAAAGATGTATAAATTGTAAAACAAATATGGGGAGATATTTTCCTTTTTTTTCTTCTATTTACTATCCACATTAGCTCTTTAACATGACAGGTGCTGTGAGTCTTATGTTTCTTATGAAATCTCCAAAGTGTTAGCTTTTATTTTTCTTTATACCAAGATTATTAAAATATAGCTTGTAATTGCTGAGACAAACTTTTTTAGATTTGGGCACCATTTGTTGCACAATCTTCGGGGAACCCCTTGGGGCTGGACTAAACCAATGTGCTAAATGTAGTTTAAACAAAATGAAAAGAAAGAAAGGAAAGCATTAAATGTTTTTTGATTGTTTTATGCATATTTGATGTAGAGTTGCATCATATTAGTAAAACATCCAAGCCCCAGTGTACAGACTGTGATAATTTCATCTGTCACCAATATGAGTTATGGAAAGTGGTGCAGATTGAGGTATTATCTTTGCCCTTGAGAAAAACAAAAATATTGAGTAATCTTTGTTTCATTTTTGACCATTTGAAAAAAAGGCCTAAGATTTGTATGGCTGATGTTTTTATATCCTGTCACCTTGAAAGCTGTCATCTTAAGAATCCTTCAAAAAGCTCTGTCATGAAGTTGATTTGGATTGAGATATTCCTCATTGTGCCAGAAAGAAAGAACACTTATTTCCTTAGCTGGTAAGTGCCCACATTGTACCGGTAAAATTGATCAGATTTAAGACTCAGATGTTCCTCCTGCAGAGCTACTTGGCTAGTGTTTTGGTACTTTTAAAAAGGCACTTTGAAATACAGTAAGGTAGTGTGAATAATTTGAAGGAGTTCTGATTTGCCACAGTTGACAGGTTTGATTGTACCAACTGAATACTCGCCTCAAAGGATTAAAAAAAAACATATTCATTAAATCTCAATGGACGACTCTTTCCTGGCTTCAATATGCAGTGGCCTTTTGCCTGAGTTACCAACTGACAATCATTGGCTACCGCCCATCTATGAGAGCATGGGTGTGTGTCAGGTAACTGACATTTAAATGGTCTCCTCACTCACTGTGTGGTGTTGAGATGTCAACACCTTTGTCTGGCCCTGACAGAAAGTCAGCTTTGATAGATATGACATTGCAGGTCCTTGGCAGTACTGCTAGAATTAAAAAGTCTGCAGGATTTCACAGCTGCAAGGTAAGGTGGGCCTTTGCCTCACTGTTACACACACTCACACACATTTATAAGCAAACGCACGTACATTTACACACTCACTCAAGTGAAGTGACCATAAAGGCACAATGCCAAATAACACATAATCCCTCAATGATCCGTCAAGTGGTTGAGCAGCCATTGTGTTCTGACCATTAACTGGGCAAGGAGAGCCTCTTTGAGATTGTAATGTTGCTATGCTCATTTTGAACACGGCCAAGACGAAATGCCAACTGCTAATCAGCTGTGTGTGTTGGAGGACAAGAGAGCAGGAGAGAGGACCACAATCATTTTTCAAAAATCTCTGCAGGTATTTCACCTCATTATTTGTGTGTATCATAGCAGGATCTGGTCAATTACTGTTTTGGGTTTCTTTTTTTTTTTTTGGTTGAGTTTCTTTTTGGAATCTCGTGGAACTGCATTAATTGGGTTATATTTATGAATATGCAGAAACATTCATTAGTATTTGATAGGAAAGATGTAGGCATGGGCTTAATCCCAGAATCAAGGAATGCAAAGGTTTCATGTAGATTTTATGACTCTATCAAGTTTTCAGTTATACAGATCATATCGTTAAAGTTCTATATATTCATTTTTAATCAATTTCTTTAGAGATTGACCTGAAGGAATGTGTTCTCAGAGTTTTTGATGCACAATGTTATAAATTTATCTCCCTTCCCCATTGATGTTGATTACCAGTTAATTTTTACATCAAAATTGAATTACTACTCTATCATTTTTATTAAGTAAAAACTGTATTTAATATACAGTTGTAAAACTACAACTAGAATGCCTGCTAAACAACTGACTGAATGCAAGCTACCTGAGCAGATAACCCAACAAACAAACCAGATACTATTAGCTTGTTCACTACCAGTGTTCTTCTAAAAATATCTTAGATTCAGGTGGAAAAACATTATACACAATCAGCACAGCTCTCAAAGAGATTTGAGTTATTCTGGCGAAAACGACAGGATGAAACTTTGAAAGGCTTCATTTTGTCACTCACAGTGGCCTTAGAAGAGGGCTACTATCTCTTCTGTGGAGGAGATTTGGTGGCTTCAACGTTGCCTTCAGCTGAAAACCAGCTTTTGTCTCCCCTTTCGAGGCCGGAAGGCCAAAGGGCAGAGACAGTTTGGATGGATTTGGCTGCTTAAGTAAACTTTGTCGCAGAGATGTGATGTCAGTAGGAGTCGCTCCTGCTTACATCATCGACATTTGATACACAAAAAATTACCACAGATTCTGAGTTTGTTATTAAACAGCAGCAGAAATAAATGTGTTGCTGTTTAAAAAAAAGGTGAATGGACAAGTTAACTTGTTTTTTGTAGATTACAGTGTAACAATTGAACAAAAGTACTTTAATGGCAAGGTTATTATAAAATAAGAATCAGAGGACTAAAATGCAAGACCCATACACATAGGCATAATATCAATAATCCTTTAATACAGTCCGTTCACAAAATTCCAATTCTAACAGAGGCAGAGCCTAGTCCCAAAGTACAATTGAGACCATATTGCTTTAAAAAAGAATGAGTATTTAGGCTGAGCAATTGACACAAAGGAAAAAAACTAACTGGGGGAGGTATGGATAGTCAGACAAACAAAGAAAGACAATTCAATTCAGTTTATCTATGTAGAGCCAATTCACAACCGGTCATCTCAAGGCACTTTACAGAGAAAATTCAACCAGTTCATACAGTAAAACTAATTAAATTTCTATCTAAGGAAAACCAATTGATTGCATCAACGAATTTACTCAAAGGCAATCCCTCACCCAATGAATCACAGGTAGGATAAGGGCATGGTAGAGATTGACTACATGTAGTAACTTTAGGACACAATGCTGTCAGAAATGACAACATTCTTAGTCTTAACCAGCAGAGCCAAACATCACAGAAGCAAAAATTATAGTGCTGTAATGTGTTGCTCTAAAAAACAAAACAAAAAAAAAACTTGTGATTTTGTTTGTTTGTTGTACTGAAAAAAAGTATCAAGACTATATTATTTGGTACTGATCACCTTGATGAAACTGTAATATAAAAGACATGCAAACAATGCTGATCAAAGTGCACAGCATCATTCCCTCACCCAGATGTGCATGGTGATTTAGAGGAGGTTTGGATGCATTCTACAGTTCACTTGGTGTGAGGGACGGACATTTACCAGATGGTGTCGGCTCCCTGGATAGTAATGTTAAATTGTCTGCATCCAATTTACACCTTTGCAAAAGCTGGAAAAGACAGGATGGTAGGGAAAAATATGTGAAAGCAAGGCTCAATGGAAAACCTGGCGATGAGTCTAACATTAAGAGAGCAATCCTTTTGAATAAAAAATCAGCTTTTATTTATTATTTTTTTTGTAGAGACATGACTGGTAATTTTCCTGGTCTCCAGTAACTCCCTTTTTTTCCAGACTCTCTCATGCTTACAGAACTGTAGAGCAACAATAAGAGCATGCTGAGGCTATATTTATTTTGAATAGGGGCAGAAAAGACAAGCAAACCACTGTTATTTATCTGCTTCATTCAATTGCAACAGTTAAATGGAATCAGTTTCACTTCAGTTTGTTCGGAATGACCCAGATGAGCTTAAATTTGTCTTTGGTAATTGAATACAGCATTTTCTTTTGTTTTGCAGTAATGAGAGGCATGAAATTGAATTATTAATGTCTTAAACCCCTGGGTAAAAGGTAATGTTGAGCTCAACCCAGATTTCACCCGAGTGAGAATGTTAGGAAAGATATTTCTAAGGATTATTCTATTTTTTTCTAGACTGTTTTCTATCAGTGAGGCTACTCATACTGTGGATCAGTCTCTAAAAGAATTGTACATTTAAGGTAAAAGTGTTAAATGTAAATAGCAACAACAATAAAAGTTGGTATGCAGCAAGTTTAGGATTTATTTTGCTTGAAAGTGATAGTGCTGGTCATTCTGTTTCAGTAGTCACTAACCAGTTTTTAATTGAATAACCCATCGGCATTAACCTTCAGCTGAATAACAATTCTCTCCCTCATAATTGGGTCATCGGTTTAGGTATGTGTAATATACATTCTATTGCTTCCCTGAATTTCTCATTTAAGCCTGATGTATATGTTAAGAAGGTTTCAGGAACCTCTACAACCCCAAGACCAATTTTTGACTGCCACTGTATATTAGAGAATAGGTTATTTGAAAACACTTATGTCAACATAATTTTTCTTTGAACTACACTGGCTATGCTATGTTCTCATTCCTAACTCAGCGAACGGAACATGATAGATTGTGCTTTTGGTAGATCACCAAACACTGCAATAACCAGTGCTAACATGAGTACTTAGAATATTGCAGTGAAATCAACTATGTATGCATTGGTTCATAGAGGCATCTTTTCATCGCTAGATGAAAGAAATATCAGAGTTGCAGCAAATTCCCATGTTAGTAGCCTACTTAAAACACTTACTTGATGTTTCCAGCCCAAACCTTAAACTACAGTACCAAGTGTCAGCCAAGAAATCATATAGTTTGCATATTTGTGCTTTAATCCAGCAATAAGAGAGGGAAATCAACATTGGCAGGCAGAAGGTGACTAAAAATGCTCAAAATATGTTTAAGATGAAGTCAACTAAACTTTCTAGAATTCAATAGAGTCTGTTTAACCTTAATTAAAGATACATAAACCAGTCATATGGTTATCAAATTCAACTTGAAGACAATTAAGAGAGGCACACAGGGGATGAGGCTGTGTATGAATTAAGCATCTATTTCAGTGCAACAGGTACAAACTATATAAATAAAAGCTAAATTATATATTTACATTTCATGGAAATGTGTGACTACCTTTTAATGGGAAAAAGAGAGAGTTTCTCTTCTCTCTTTGACTGCAGAAAGGGCCTGCTGTGTCTCGCTCTCAGTGTTTTGGAGAAGGGAGGGACTCACTCACGTCTTTTTGAAGAGGGTAAACTCAAGCCATCGATACTTCGACGTGACCAAAGTTTACAATAAAACAGGAAGTAGTCACTACAGTACATTTGTCTCCAATCACTTAAAAAATGTTTCATCAGGGATCTGAGAAGAGGCTAAGTTGGCAACAATGCTGCAACCAGTAGAGCAGTTCTCAGCTTAGTAACCAGCACCATATGACTGCATTGTCTTATGGGGGTAAGAGCTGATCCGACAATGAAGAGGTTAGTTGGTTTGGTTGGGCTTGAACACATTTTTGGGAGGACTCAGCCCCCCAAAATATGCCTAAAATGTCCATGGTTTAAACAAATTGAACTATAAATTAGTAAAAATATGAAATGTTTGACTTGGAGTGGAACATTTTAGCTAATAAATTCTTATATTTTTTTTATGGAAGCTGTAAATGTATTCAATTTGTGTGTAGTTACGAGTTGGACCATGATTCCAACTTCATTCACCCTTTCATTTGTCGCACTAACCCACAGCCAGTTATGTGTGTTCACAGAACAAAATAGGAGGATCTGAAAGCTATAATATGATTTAAAGTATAAGCAAATATTTCAGGCTCTTTGTATCTGAACCTTCTAGACACATTTTCTGAAGTACATTTAGCTTAACTTGTAGTTAAAGGAGGTTTTATATTATATTGACCACGCTAGCTGAATACAAGGCATGAAACACTATATCTATAAATGAAGAACCCAACAAATACCTCTTCTTTAAGTAAGCTCTACTTTTTCTTCAATTTGCCTGTGATTGCGATCTCTGAACAAAAATAAATAAGATCAAAGGTAACAATATTTTTGCAAGCTACTGAATTATAACTCCTGTGGCCTTTTCCAAAATGTATTGTATAAACATCCTACTGAGGTTTTGCTATGTGCATTTTTATTTCAGAGACAGCATTAAGTTAGAAGCTGAGTCCTGTTGGAAACCTGTGTATAGAGTTGCCCACAAGCTCTGCTGCACATCCCTGCCTGTCTTTGTGGTTGTTGTTTTTTCTTTTTTTCTGTATATGGTGGTTGCATTATTAATAAATATGAATCCACATCCCCCACACTCAAACACCTACTTGAGCTTTGTTAAGAAACGCAACATGAATAATGGAAGCTGTTCAAGTGTAATGAAGGCTGTTGGATACAGTACACAAGTTACACAAACCCTCAAGGTTAACATTATTTTTTTCATACTTCCCTGATATCTCTTTACTTTCCACACCACCTCTGAAGCTTGTTCTTATCCTATCCACAGCTCCACACAGAGAAATCAGAATAAGTCTGAGATGGTGCACATTATGTTTAGAGGAGGCAATACTTAGATCATTAAAGTTAGAGAACTCTTGATGTACCATGAACAAGATATATGTCATGTAGGGCTATTGGGGGAGTTATAATCTGGGACTTGAATCCTTAAATGATAATAACAGCTATTATAAATGCTTGAAATTCTGTTTAATTTCCAGTTGCACCACCACTTGTTTTAGGTTACAGTAACTTTGGCAGTACCATGACAAATGATGTCATAAAAAATATTTCCATTACTAAAACCTCATTCTAACTCCGCTTTTCAAATACAAATATGCTTTAATAGATGTGTACAGTTGGACGGATGAATTCTATGCATTCTGGAAAAAAAAAAAATTAAATAAACAAGAGTGATGAGCAGTTTGAATTTTCCACCACATGTAGAGCTTTGTATGTCGACCAGACAGTTTTGTTTTTCTCTCCGGTTCAGAGCACCTTCTTTCCCACACGTGCTGCATATGGCAAAAGGGATATTTCCTGACAGGCTGTATCGATTGCTCAAGTTATGAGGTGATTTGAGTGAAACAAATGCTATACATGTGTATAAAGGGAGAAAAGGAATCTAAATACAAATATGCTAAATTTATTTTTTTTTTAACAGACCTAACATATCAACTTTCCTTTTGCTCAATCTATGGCTCTAACATTACAAACTACAAAATATTTTAAGGGGTCGTTATATATTTGCTAGAGACTGAAAATACATTCAAAGTTCATTTTGTGAACAACCAGCAAGGCAAGATTTTTTCAATTAGAAGCCTTATCTCTTCTTTACGTGCTTCAAAGCTGTAGCAACATAATGTTCTAAATAATAAAGGTTATAAAGGTGATGGTTTGGAAGTGACAGCCTAGCCGTGACTGAAGCAGTAGCAATCACAGGGAGCTTGCGCTGTTTGATGCCAAATGCTCCCTTGAGGGGGAGGCTCAGCGGTCAGCTCCCCATGGAGACACAGTGAACACTTTGCCAATTTACCATCATTCTACCCTTTGTAAGGCAGCCCAGCACAAGCACAGCTTTGTTCACTGACCTTTGAATAATTCAGCTCAAGCAAAATGCTATGACACATTTTTGATCAAAGTCTTGCTATCATGGGGAGGAGGTATTTTCTGTACAGCTTCAGCATATAAGGTGATAAAATGAAATGATGGCACGATTCATAACATACTGGGCATCTTTTTTCCCCTGCATAACAGGAGCACACCAGAAGCTGCATCTGTCTAATTTACAAAACCATTACTAAGCCATTTATGCTTCCTGGACTGCACTGATGAACAGAGAGGTTCCTCCTGCACTGATGGTTTACCAACATTTGAATAAAGTTTCATGCGTACATTTGATGGACATGCACATAACCAAAACAAAACAGGAATATGTTTCAGATATACATATACCAAAATGGCATAAAAGTTCAAATAGATAAAATGGTTTTCACTCAGACAAGATAAATCAAATTTCGCACAACATGTTGTAGAGACTGTAGGCGTCATCAACTAAAATCCTAAGTCAGTAAGGCTGAGTTGTTTGCGCAAAGAAAAAATTATACAATTGTGACTTTGTTGTTGGCATTGTATAAAAGTTTGATAAAAAATGAATAACAAGTGATGTGAACTTCCCTATTTAAAGGAGGATTTTGCATGTGTACTGGATGTCACCAATAAGAGAGGCAGCAACAATTCGCAAAAGCACTGCACACAGATGGTAGGTATCACCATTTTGTGGAGAAGATGCAGGGAGAGGAGGAGAGAATTAGGTCTCTCTGTTTGTGTGAAATAAAAAAGTAATAAGGATCTATGTCCTGGGATGACTTAGAGGCACACAAAATAAAGTCAGAAGTAGCTTCTGACATTGCATCTATCAGCATCTCAGTACATTCAGGTGTAGAGAACTGTTTTTCTTCCTTGTTTTTCCTTTAAATTAATGTAATTTTTTTCTGTTTTTTTCATTATCGAAATAGCATATTATATATTTTTGTGAATAAAAAAGGAGAAATTATGATAAAAAAGCAAAAACAAAACTTTTATTTAGTTTTCTCTCAACAATGCTCCTCATTCCTCATTTTTTTTAATACCACAGATGTATGGACATTGTCTATAATCCTACATTCACACCACAAGAACTTTGGGCAGCAAAAAAGCTCCTGCTACTTCATTCTTTGAAGCTTGTCCACGTCTAAGTTCAGAAATGCGTCAAGTGCATCCTTGGTGCTCCTGAAGCACGTCCAGTAAAGTGTGTCCAGGTGCGCCTGATGCTTCTGCTGCTCCTGTATTCAATGACAGAAAGCGGCTTTGCTATATTTGCTGTGATAAGCTGATAAAAAAGTAGTTTTAATATATTTGGAAGCGAGAAAGTCCACCTTAAAACATTGTCTGTGTAGTAAGTTAATAAAGATTATGATCCTGCCTTAAGATATTATATTGCTGTTGGAGCCGCTCAGATCCCTATCTTTGAGAATTCCCAGCAGCAGCTGTGGGTAGAGATGTCCCGATCCAGGTTTTTGCACTTCAGATCCGATACCGATATTGTTTTTGGACTTCTGATCCAATACTGATACTGGACGATACCAGCCTATACGAGCATGTATCTAAGTTTAAGTTAAAGTATTTAGCCTTAGTTCTAAGACTCATGTTGAAAAGGGTTTTAGTA
>NW_015150702.1:439928-484305 GCF_000732505.1 Cyprinodon variegatus
ATAATGTTTTGGGATGAGTATTGTTTTATTTCGCTGGGTCTAGCAAACCTGCCGGACTACTTTCGGCTTGACCAAAGCTGGACGAGAACTCTGCTCACAGGATGCTGCCAGGGGTAAGTCAGTGTGATTGCATGACACTGGTGATGGGGATGCCATACAGATTCATGTCAAAAATCCCGAACTATCCCTTTAATAAACAGTTTCAGAGAAGTGATCATAGTGATCTGCATCAGCAGTGCTGTGTCTCTGATTGGTTGTTGTGGCGCGTTGAGCGACAAAAGTTCAAATTACGGACTTGTAATTTTTTATTTTGTTTTTACTTTCTTCTCACAATTTTTAAACTCAAACATTTTCAAACTCAAAAAAAAAAAAAAAAATCAAGTAGCAATTCCACAGTGACCATAGATATATGAATTTTTCCCCATATTTCTTTGCTGCATAAGTCTACATTCAACACACTCTTATCATTAAAAGCCATGTCAAATTTAAATTGGACTTTCCTTTTGTTCAGGGTTGCAACTATAGATTTGTTTTTAATATATTAAAATAATATTCCAGCTATATTTTCTTTTGTTAATTGATTAATCTAAAAATAGATACTCTTATAAAATTAACAGACCCCAGTTAATGCTGTTTGAACCGTAAACAGCTATTGCATATTTTTGTGCCTAACTGTATTGTAAATGAATAAAATATTTCATATAGACTCAATGTTTAGAAATGCATTTGAGGAGTTTTGGATAAAGCATGAATAAAAGGCTTTTCATCTTACATTATGTAGATTTTTTTCATATGTTTTGGCTTAATTACTCCTAATTACTATGTCGCTTGTCTCTTCAGCAGTTGTGTTAAAGTCTGTTAGCTCCATTAATTTATTTTTTTTTTTTTTTCAAGTATTATCAATGATTATAATAATCACGGTAATTGTTTCAGTTCTACTTTGCCTGCAGTTCTGCCAGTCCCATCGGATGCATTTTAACATTTTTAAGCCTGCATATTTACAGCATTTATATTTTTAAATGGTTAAATAAGCAGTTAAATACAAAATAAATAAAAACATGTTAAGAAAGACTTTATTCCCCAAATAACCCTATGGATGATTGGATATTATAAACATATTGTAAATGCTTATAAAGTTTTAGGTCAATGGTCCGACATGTATTCCTGTTTTTACTTTTAAGTTTTTTGTTCTTTTTAAAGTTTTTTAAATAAATTGTGATATAAAATACATGTGATTTATGTCACTGAAAATGTTATTCCTTTTATATATCTTTGAGAAAAGTTGCTTCCCCTGAAGATTTGGGTGTTTAACAACACCTAAAAGAATAATAACAAATGAGTGAGGAATAAATATATAATTACATGTATTTTCCCAGCCTGAAAAACTTTATCTTTGATGTTTAATGTCTCAGAATAGTGCTTCAAGCATCCTGTTCTTCTAACAATTATCTGGCTAATTAATAGGATATATCTAACTACTACAGGAAGATCAAGAAGATCAGTTGAGGTTGCTCTGCTATGCATGCAGCATTGTGGCAAGTGGTTGCATTGAAGTGTTAGGGTATGACATAAGGCACTGTAGGCCTTTATTTGTGAAAAATAAAAAATAATTCCATGTGTACATGATATATATGTGCATGTTTTGTACTTGTGAACAGCAAGAATAGGTACTGCTTTACAAAACTGTTTGCTCTTCTTGCTTTGTTTTTTTGTTTTGTTGTGTGTGTGTGTAGTTGTACACATACTGACCTTTCTTTTTGGAACTTTGTTACATTGACCTTTGTGAAGGAACAGCTAGAAAGCGAACTGACACAAAAGCTGGAAAAGGAAATGTCTTGACATTAAAACTGCCAGGCCACTGTCACTGAGCCGTCCACTAAATAGAGTAATTGCAGATTGTCAAGGTGCATGTTTTTTTCGTCGTTGTTGTTTTGTTTTTTGTGGGTAATTGGCAGATTACCTTCCAGTTTTAGGATCAAAGACTGACAGGAAAAAAAATCTAATGAATTGATTTATCTTGGTTTCAAGTTTTTCACTGCTTGTTAAGTTAGTCAGTGATTTAGCACTGGTCTAGCCTGCTTGAGTCAGCACCCTTCTAGTCACAGCAAACAGATATTGATAATTGATCAACAGATGTGCACCTAGGAATGGACAGCACACGCTAGGCTGCTTCCATTTTTTTTTATTAATAATAGGATTAATTTGATCCAATTAGTTTCTAATTAGTAATTTCTCAGGAAATTCTGTTTCAGTTTGAAAACCTATTCAGTAGTAGCCATTCAAAGTGTCCCCACTTTCCATGATGGGCCCTTGGCTGGTCCCCTACAATTCTTTCTTAAACATCAATCTTTGTACTAAAATATTCTTTCTTTCATGATTTGTGGACATTAAGATTTAAAGAAAAGGTTCATATCCTGGTCAGACCCTGTATTTCAGTGAAAGGGTGGAGTTTGAGTAAAAAAGATTCACGCCAAGGAGAAGGCCTGTGGCTGGAAGTTGGAAGGGATTTTGCTGAGAGTCGCAGGAAAGTGGACGACCATTCAGTTGGCGTTCAACTGCTAAGGGCCATTTTGAATGGCTGCTACTATATCACAAATCCCAGATGGCTGTTGTCCTACGACTTTTAAATGTGTTTGTTGCCCTATACATCTGAATGAAATGGCCCTATTTGTAGTCGGGTGTGTTGAAACAGAGGCACATCTAAAAGCTGCAGGGCATCAGACCTGGAGGAATTAAGTGTAAGACCACTTCAGAGTTGGCCAAACATCTGTGCTTTCATTTTTCTAAATTGATTAGATTGTTAATCATGCCAGAAATATTAAGGTTTTTATTAAGTGGCACAAAAGGCATTTTGCAATGGAACTGGAATTCATTATTCTCATCCTTGTTAAGGATGTATTTCTAAAAAAAAACTGCATAAAAAACAAACCTGGAAGGAAATTGATTTAAAGAAAGCCTGATTTACCAAAAGCATCAACATTTGCAAAAGGAGCTGCTTTTTCAATAAATCATCCTTAAAGTGTAAAGAAGTGGTAGTCGATCAGGCTCAGAACACTAATGTGTTCCCTGCATGTGTAGCTGGAGGCCATTGACCATCATAATTAGCTGTAGCTGCCTTGGCTCATGATCTTGTATACTGCCTTCAGACCATGCCTTCTTAGTCATTTAATCAACAATATGCATTGTGCCAAGAGATGGAAAAAAAAAGCATGCACAGGTCCTCAATAATTTGATTTTTAACCTCTCTAATATATGCCAACCACATAGAATCCCTAGTGTATGAAGACACTCTGGAACACGAATGCTATTTAAAAGGATTGATGCTGACTACTGCACATTATTCAAATCACGGAATGTTTAAATTATTCATAATGAATCCATACAGTACTTGCTCATCTCTTTGCCATAGATAAAGAGAGGCTCTCAGAGCCAGAATGTTTAGAGCATTTTATCCATGTTTTAGACTAAAGGAATAATGGTACTTGTTTGGTTTCCTAGCTTTTGAAAAGAAAATATTCAAAATGGCTCTCTGAGTACCATTAACTTCTGGTTGTGTGCTTTTCTCTGCATGTTTGCATCTTGCTTCAGTTAATGCAAGCATATGATTCTGCTACAGACAGGTTATTTGTAATCACGTTAAGAAGGTGAAATCAAATACGCTAGATTAAACAGCAAGACAACAGATGTGTGTGTCTCCCTATAATGTGAGAACACAAGGGTGTGTCAGACAGATCCAATAATGCAGGCAATATGGTGGCAATAAGCCGAGTTAAGTAAGCTTGATTCCATCTATTAACACTGTTTACCACCTCCTTTATTATCCAGAGATTAATTGCAGCCCTTAGCAAAAGATTGACTAGACAAAATAAGAATGAATCTCCTGTTAAATCTAATCTTAAATTAATGTATTGTTTTTTCTGACTAAATGATTCCAAGCAGCTTTTTATTTGATTATTGTCCTTTTTCAAACTCATGATTGTCTGCCCATAGAAAGTATCAAGAGTGGATAACACAAGCCTTTTTAGATCGTAGGGAAAATTTTTCCTTTAAAAACAAAAATGTGTGAATTGATGTCCAGATAATTCAAGGTGACCAAGAGTAGGTTAAGGTTTTACAACAATCTGCTCACCGACGGAATACTGGTCTAAATCCATGGGCCAAAAGATCTTCAGACATACAGGAAAAACAGCTGCTGCTGGTCTAAAGATTAGCTAAACTCTCCATCATGTCATGTGACAGCTCAGAGAGGCACACTGCTCACATCGATCTCCATAGGCTTTTCTCTGGCTGTCAGACTCTAAATATATCTGCCTCTGCAAAAGAAAGTAGCCTGAGGGCATTGAAAGAGAGTGGTGGGAGAGTGAGATTTAGATAAGGAAACAGTTAATAAGGTGGTAGAGCAAATATGAAAAGGGAGGAGAGACAAACTCCTGAGCGAGCGCGACTTGAAGAGAGGGGGGGGAGAACAAAACGAGTAAAGAAGGACAAAAACAGGAGGGATGTTGCAATAGAACAAACGTCCTCCCAGGAGACTCCTACCTTAAGGGAGTGCTGTGATCACTGCTGTTTTTGTGTGCCTGCGTGTGTGTGTGCGTGCGTGGGGGCCACAGTAGGTGGCTTCTGTATGAACTATCACACAGTTTATTTATGACGGCTTCCTGCTGATGGGTAGAGAGAGGGAAGAACCTGCTTGCCACTCGATGCTTCTCTGTTTCACAACTAGCTTTTCATCCTTGCAGGTAAAATTCTGCTGTTTACACATAGCTTGGATCAATAGCTCTGAGAAAGATTTAGGCAATTCTGCAAGAAGTGGTTAAGCACATCCATGTGATTGCAAATATTTATCTAGCTAAAACAAAGAAAGTTTTTAAAAAGGTTTTTTTTTTTTATTGCAAGGTTAAGTTGCACATTATTAACCTTAGAATAAGTTTATTTGGAGCTCGTTTGTGCATACAACACTTTGGAAATTCATATTTGGAAATTCTGTACTAGCTGATAATCAAAAACAGTAAAAACTGATATTTAATAGCACCTCATTTGCATCACAGCTTTATCAAATATTAGCTACACTTGTTTTTACCAACTCTTGGCAAAACAGATAAGATCGTAACATGTGACGGTTGTATGAACCACCTTTGCTTACTTTGCTCAAAGCAAAGATAATGCTATACCATTTTACCTAATCAGTATGAGATGTAAGCAAGATGGAAATATGTACTATAATCTCATATCATGAAATTGAGCCCTTGTTTTCACGAACAATATGAATTTCAAATCATACTTTAAAGAAATCACAATGAATGTACATTTCTTAAACAAGTCCAGCTTTGAATAAATCAGATTTTATGGATTGGATCATTTTTGTCAATCTATGGTTGTCCAAATGCCCTGAAAGTAATGAAAAAAAAAATCAATATGTAGGTAATGAAGTAGTAGTAAATAAAATATTTTGTAAATGTAAAACTTTGATTTAAGAATGTCTGCTCTGTAGAATCATCCATCTGACCTGACTCAAGTAAGTCCTTACAAATTGGTGAAATATTACTTATTAATATTAATTTGTCACCTCTGAGAAGATTAGAAGAGATGCCAACTTCAGCATCATTGTTTGCTAACAGTTAATTGTGTCTTTTTTAACATTCTTATAAACACTTTATCTTGTTTGTCACTTGTTTGTTTCTTATTTTCTACACAAATGCTTTAAAAACGGTGTGATTACTTTATGGTGTTTAAAACAAAGTGTGAGCATTAACCTGGAAAGTAGTTTTTACCAATTAACTGTAAACAAAACTAGGTAACTGAAGAGCTGCAATATTTTTTGTACAACAGAAAAGTCTCAAATATAGGTTGAGGCTACAGTATAGGCCCTATGCTTACTTTGCAGACTTCTACAAATACTTAAGAGCAATTTAGAAGCAGACCTCACTTTTGACATTTTAGAACTGTTCCAAATAAATAGTGATTACTACAGGAATACTGGACACTGTGTGATCAATTAGGAGTACTCTGCGTATTGTAATTTAAAATGCAGGAAGAACCGAGTGGGATAAAAGTGTTTTATGTGATTTCAGCTTAAATGACCGACCTGTTTTGTTGGTTGCCTAGAAACTGTAATGCTCTGAGATGGGCCACATGTGCAGAGATAAGTCGGATAAGATGGCTAGTATTTTTTTCTCTTTTTTTCATTGCTTCTTGTCTTCTGTCTCCATCCCTTTAGTGGTTTATATATTCAGCTGTTGCCATGAGAAAACAGTTGTAAAAAATCTATATGTTTGTTCTATCTTTTGTCTCACTAGTTTAGAGATCATAGAGACACTGTTGTGCCAGGGAGCTCAGACCTTGACAACTACGATGAAAGGCAGCTATAGACCGAGGTCAGACAGGCTGAGGGAATGTTTCACAAAGCCATTGGTCTTGTGTAGAAAGCATTACTGGCAGGAATGTGACATCCACTGCCCTTTTTCTCTGTTGGGTCCTCTCCTTCTGAGCCACTGACACAACAGCAAGTTATGGGAAAAAAAAAAGAATTGGTGGAAATCTCTGGCAGTGTAATTTTCCTCTGTATGCAAAAGAAAACCGATACACCTTTTTGTCAGATAAATCTGATTGTTTTTACATCATTTCACAGTCGTCTGCCCCCATTATGCATTACCAGACACGCTTTAAACAAAGATTCATGCAAATTATTTTTAATATTCACTTCAAATTGCAAGAATAAAAATGTAACTCTCCTTTTTCAAGATATGAAATGCTACTGACAGAATATAATCGTCTTCATTTGCCACTAGAAACTTGCTATCAGGTTATAACGGTACTCACTGATGAACAAAGAATTACCAACAGTCGTGAGGGTCAGCATGGTCAGCTTTCAGCAGCTGAAAGACGTCTCAATACTTGCTTTCAGTGTAATTTCTGAGAGCTAACTTGATATCTTTTACTGGTATAAGTTGTTTACCTGGAGATTTTTTTATTTCTATAATTCAATAGACTAAATAAGTGAAAGAAAAAAACAAAACAGTCATTTATGTAACCTGCAGCCATGGCATCTATTTATTCTTTCAGCTGCTGTCTCTTACAGCTGTGTAGGTTTTCAGGCTCAGTGGAAGCATTCCAGTGGATCCATCAGTTTGGCAAAGCAGTGTGTGTGAAGCATTAGGGTTATTCACCAGAGATTTGCTCGCAAATTTAGACCCACACATATGCACACCTGTGGACAATCTATGACTTTGGTTTGGCTTCCCTTCTATGGTTTCACTGGCACGGTTTCTCAGATTTAAATGCTGTTGTTCCTTTTGTTTTAATACACAACCTTCTTGGCTCATATGATTTTTATTCACTTAAGCTGCTCATTGGATAGTCTTTGTTTTTATGCTGATTGGGGTTATCTCAATTGCATGTTAATACTGTGGTGCCTCACTTTACCTGTCAACTGAGGTGTGTATTTGTATCGAGTCCCAATGCCTCAAATAAGATTCAGTGCCATCAGTCTTCTCTAGAAATCATGTGGTTTTGAACCACCTAAATTGCAAACAACTTTACTTAGGTTACAGCTGTTTGTTAAGATCTAAAAAAATTAGTTGGAGAACACCATAAAAAACAAGCGTTTTAAAGATCAAGATCCACACCAAATAGGGAAAAGTAATAAAAGAACATTGAAATAGTAAGCATTTGTTGAGATATTGTTCAGTGTCTAATCTAAAATGGGAAAATCTGTGGCAAAATACTAAAAACAAACCAAGATGTTGCTGTCAAACTTAAAGTTAAGTTAAACATCCAGATTAGGAGAGCATTAATCATGAAGGCCTCATAACAGAGAGAAGCGGAGATCCACTCTTATCTATAGAAAAATGTATTGACTTGAAAATTATAATTTATGCGCTTGTCCGCAAGAAGCATGCCACTTGGTCTGGCTCTCCATACCCAAATCCCCCAAAAAATAAAGTTTGAGAAAAAGTTTGAAGAAGTGGTATACATAAATTAAAAAAGCAGATTTCATTTAATAATATAAATATTTCTAATCTGTAGATTAAACAAGAAACAAATAAAAGCTCCAACTATGAAAGATAAAATAGAACAGCTTCATGAAAGCTTCTATTTGCATGTATCTTTCCGGGCTTTGCAACATATCAGAAGGCAACATGGTTCCTTTCCTGTGCCACATGATGTGACACTACTAATTAAAAGGTGCCACACTATAGAGTTTCAATTTGCAGCTGAGCTAATTCAGGACATTCTTTTTAAGGGTTGAGCAATCCAATGATTTTAGCACTTTTAACTAGCCTTCAAGATAAACACAAAGCTGTCTCTAAATATGTGTCACAGATACCCACGCTCTACTCTCCCTAAACTTATCTAATCTGTTGCTCTGTCTTCTTTTTCTTCTCTTTTTCTGACTTCTGCTTCTTTTGCTGTTCATCCAACCCCTCGTCTTCTACTTGGGGAATGCAGTGATGGCTTCAAAAGGCAAAGTTCGAGGTGAGTCGTGACTACTGCTCAGTTCCTCAACCTGTCTTCTTGCCTTATAGAAAATAAAGCTATATATTTTATAAATTCACACTGACAGTTTTTTTTTTTTAGTTTTTTTTTTAGGGTTGACTCAAAAATGCCCATTTATTTCAATATGGATTTCATTTAAAATTTCAGCTAAATATATAAACGATCATGTCGTTTACATTTCAATATCTGCTATATTTTATTACAAACATGAGTTAAAGTTTCCCTTTAAACCTGCATGGGTTTTATAGAAAGTCTGTTAAGATATACAAACTCATAAATAACTTCATCCTAAGGTTACATGATTAGAGATAACAAAAATATTCAAATAGTATATATTCTAGACCAATATCAATGGTAATTCATTACTATTTTAACTATACAAGTCATAAATTAAATAAATGCCTTATGGTTATTTTTTCTTTATGAGGATGCAGTTATCTTTACTAAACTAAGGACTCTAAAGATAATTCTGGATCAATGTATTTAAATTTGAAAATATCTGATTTTCAAATTTAAATATTTTTGATAGGTTTATAGCCTTTTTACTGAAAATACCGACTTAACAGAAATAGACAAATGGCTGTAACAAAAAGAACAAGATATCCAACAACATATGGTATGTTTCCCACCGAGCGCTGATCTCATGATTGTCGAGCCCGACTGTGGCTATATTTATACACACAAGAGCAAAGACATACAGTGGTCCTAAAAATGAGGTAGTATAAGATTTATCGCTCAAGTATTTCAATGAAAGCTTGTGTTTTAGAGTAAGAACCTTCGTTAGTTTATATGATTTCTTTTGTTATTCCTTAATTACCAATAAAATTTTAGCACTTTTAATTGTCAACATAATAACCATCGGCATTCCTTGTATTTGGGGTTTAGAAATTATTACATTTAAAACCATTGCTTGTATGGAAAGTCTAGGTTTTCTGTTTGTTAATTCAACAAGAAGTATTGCATATAATTACAATGTGAGGGCTGTGAAGCAGGGATCATTTATCTAAAGCTCTAGAGGTGGTCTAGGTTTATTTAAAGCACTAGACATTATTATATCTTTTTTTTTCTTTATGGTAAACTGAATGTAACAATACCACCTCTCCAACTACCTAACAGTTAATATTAGTAGCTATGGTAACCACTTCCAGATGTTTCTTTAACCAGCATGTGTGGCTTTCTTGTTTTGAAATTTAGGATCTGATATAATTTGAGGCTGTATGTCTGAAGCAGTTAAATAACTTTCCTGATAAATATTGAACTTTCTTTTTTTAGTGAATTCATAGTGTTTCTGCTATGCATTTCTGTTGATGATGTGAAGGATTTATTTCTCTAATTGGCATTCATTTAGCCTCGGCATTGTAAGGGTTTGAACTCAAAGTGTTCATATTTAAACTTTGCACACTTGTGTATTATTTAATCCCCATCATTGTTGTCTTCTTATGTTGCACTTCCCTTTGGTCCTTCTTTCTCTTAAGAGTAGCAACAGTATTTAAATCGAGAACACTATTTTTCTCTCACCATGTCACTACACAGTTGTCTCGTTTCCCTGCTGCGTCTGAATGTTTAATTCATTCAAGCCCTCTCTCAAGCCATCAGCATCCAGCTGCATGTGTTATGTTGTAATATCTGATTCACTGTTGAGTCCCTTAACCCTTTAAAGACTGGCCTTACCAGATCGGAGGGTTCCATAGAGATTTTTCTGATCTGTTAATAAAAAAGAAGAGACATACAACAAAGTCCAAATCTGTTCTACCTCTCTATAGTATACAATGAATAGAAATTTGTTACTGTTGTGGAAGAAGATTACTTTTTGTTTGATTTGTTTCACAATTTTACCAGTTATATTCTTTTTTGTTCGCATTTTTCCGGAGTGAAGCCTGATTTAGATCATTTGAAAATATGTTGACAACTGGAGAGAGAAGAAAATGACCTGTTCAACAGCGTTAACAAATTTGGCAAGGTAAATGGAGGCATGAATGAAGGAATGGCAAATGAAGAAGGGAGCCCATCATCAAACATGCATCCCGAAGCTGATGAATTTTAGTCAAATAAACAACAAAACAATTGAGACAATCACAGGATGAGGCAAGCCAAGCAGTAAAACCTTATATGAAATGCATAAAGGGAGACTACCAAAATGAAAGTGGATGGGATACGTGTCAGAAAATAGCCTGAAGGCCATAAAAGAAGGTTAATTAATAAAAAACTAAACTAAACCCAAGTCATTTATTTTTATACACAATAGTAGAAATGGCAATAAAGCAAAATCATTCCTTATCATGCATAAGTGCAGAATATATATAAGTTATATTCAACTGGTGTCTTTAAAATAAATGACGTATTTAAATCATAAAAATAAAAAGTTTTTGTATTTTAATCTGTTGGGGACTGTCTGCCCTATTTTTTACATATTTGAACATATTTGATCTATGTGACTAAATGGTTGCCTTCTTGCATCTGAGCCTTTTAATTTCCATTGATGTCATTCAGTTATTTTGAAGCAAAGAATGCCTAAAACATGTAACTCTGTTTTCCCTGAGGAGCAGGTTTAGAAAATGCATGACGAAAATTGATAATGCAGATATATTGTAATTAGCTAATATGTTCTGCTCCATCAGTGATGGAGGAATTACGTAGATCCATGCTAATTGTTTGGGTTCTAACAAGCTCGATGATGCATCTTGGGATATCAAAATGTTGCAGTATTTCACTTTGACATGTAGCTCTGTCTCTGTTGAAGTGCTATCATTTGCAAAAGGAAACTCAGTATAAAATGAAACACTTTTTAAATTCACACCCTTTTAAACTTGAACTGCCCTCTGTTGTTGACAGAGTGAACTAATAGACGAGACTAGCCGAAAGAAATAACTCATTCTGAAAGAGTCTTTTTTTGAGCCGCATGAGAATGCTCCTCATTGTTTAGCATTAGCCACTTAGATTGTGAGGGAGAATGGCTACTTTATAAATTATTGAGTTAGTGCTAAATTTATGTGCTATTTACAGACTGACTTGGTTTAATCACATTCAGTCCAAAAATACTTAGTACACTGGGTAGTTCCTAACTAAATAAAGATACTTATTCTATTTGTTGAAAATACAAAAAGGGTTTTTTTGCAATGTCTTTTTGCTATTAGGATCATTTCATATTTAACTAAGTAAAAAAACTGTAATACACATGAATAACTCCATCAAACAATTATTCGAGAATTACAAAGTCTCAATTTTCTAATACCTTATTTTAGAAAAAAAAAGAACATAAACTGACTTTCTTAATCATTCCAGGAGTATGTATGTGCTATTGGCTAAATGTACTTTACCATCTGTTACTTAACTTCCATGCGGTCCTTTGTTAAGTTAAAAGACAGGTTAGTTTAGTTTCTGGTTCACATAGTTCCAAAAAATGGCTATAAGGAAGTACAAATTAGCTAAATGATAATTATTTGAAAATTCAATACAATTTTATTGTATTGAATTGTATATCATTCAGAATTGTATATCATTCAGAATTGTATATCATTCAGAATTGTATATCATTCAGAAATTACTTTGTGAATGATATACACTAAGTTTATTTGATCTTGGTCTTTATTTTAACTATAAAATAAACTAAATTTGTATGATAAATGTTCAGTGTTGTATTTAGCTGGATAAATGTCTCTCTATAATAGTATTTTTCAACATATTTCTTATCTTGTTATGTTCTTGATATTTTCCCACTGCGACCTTTGGGCTGTGGGCGAATAGACACCAGTCACTCACTCTGCTCCGTTGTGAGGAATAGAAAATTGCAGCAATCATGAAATCACTGTCTCCATCCTCTGCTTTTTGTCTGGCTAAGGTTAAGCCACACATGCATTTTGTCTCATTTTGTGGAACACGTCTTTTTTTTTTTGTTAAATCCGTAATGTTCCCAGATGGCTCTATTCAAGTTCCGAACCCATCTTACTGTATGTTACTTTTATTTTAAACTGGTTTATACAGGTGTTCCGGCCTTGCCTTAATACTGCTGATGAAGTTCTGTAAAGCTTCTATAAAAGGAAAAAGGCCGTTCATTTTGTTAATTCATCTCCTATTGTGTCATTCAACCTTTTTCAACATACAACAAATATTCAAGTCTCTCTTTAATGGTAAAAAATAATAATAATCTTTATTTGTCCCAAAATTCATGTTCTATTTAAGCCCATCAGTCTTAGGGCGGTACTTGCATTGTCTATGGGTAACTCTGGGTCTAGGGGTCTTAATCAGGTACAGTCTTTAGGGTTCAACTGGGTACTTGCAGCCTGGGTACAACTGGATACAACACAAGCGCTCCTGTCTTTTACTCCCCCACAGGTTCTTTCTATTTTGTGTTATCTACCAATGAATAAATAAAACTGAATTGAGATACATACATTGAAGGCTGAATCTACTTCCTCGCCAGACATGAAAGCTTTCATAACCTTCACATTTTCCTCATTCTTATCTCTCTCTTTTTAGATCAGAGTTTATTAATGTGAGCAATAACACTTGTAACTTGTTCCCTGTTCTTTTTGGAGTGATATCATTGTTGGATCATTGAATTTAGCAGGAAACCATCAAACCTTGTACTGTTTGTATAATACTGTCTCAGTTTATGATGATTGTACATTGCATAAAACATTCACATAAAATATTATGTAACAAAACCTTAATCTAGAAACCAGAGAAATATAAAAAAAAAAAACTGAAGAAATGCTGCTGGACTATGGTCACTAATGTTTTTATTTTATTTTATTTTATTTTATTTTGCGTTGAACAAGTTGTGCATATTTAATCTTTATGTTTCAGTAAGAATGAAGTATGTTTTAAGCTTCCCTATAAGAATAAAACTGCTGGATCAACTGAGCATTTCTGTAGATGGCAGGATTTTGACTTGTTCTGGGTTTTTTCAAGTACAGATGGGCAGTTTAATAGTTTGACGTTATATGATGGCTTAAAAAAGCTATGGTTTTAAAACCACTGAGGTTTTCAATCTTATCTCTCCAGCATTTTTAAGAAATCCTTCAATGAGCTGTCAGGAAAAAAGGTTACAAGTTACTGCAGTAAGAAGTGAGGTTATCTCTTTCTTTCCTTTCCATTTTTTTCCTTGTATTATGATAAATTGCTGACTTCATAGGGACTTTCTAGGAACTAGAAACTAAAGTTAACTGCCCAAAACTATTAGTTTGGTAATGCTGTTTTAAAATCAAGCTTTTATACTAGAGGCCCATTACAGTATGTCTGAGTTTTGTCTTTAAACATATTCCAATACTTATATTCTACTTGGTGGTATTAGAGTTATATTGAACACCAGCAGACAAAATGCTTGTGTCTCTTGGCTTTTGTGGTTAATCTGAAATTAGAAAATTACTCTGACCTGTTTGTTACCTGTTTGTTAAAGCATTGTTTGAGCTACTTGAAAAAGATGTAAAAAGTTTTATTAATAAATTTACACTTACCTGGTTTGACAACATATAAGCTGCCGAACTAAATATTTTCGGTTGTCTGAAAGGTTTTGATTCCAATCATATTTGTACAAAGAAAAAAAAAAACAGAAAATCATACCAAATTAAATCTGCATAATGATTTATTTTAATGTCTGAATGTGGTTAAGAGGTTGTTATGGGTTGTCTTAAAACATACAAGCTTTATTTTCAACATTTTTAATATGTATTGATTTGAGGGTGGGGCTTTGTTAAATTGCCACTACAGAGTATAACAAATTAACTTATCACCTAATCTTTTTGATTGGTTTTAACATTTATTTTTATAATGATATTTTTAAGAAGGCAGGGATAGACATTGATAGAACTGATTGTATTTTACATAATGAAAAAAGCATGAGTCTATTTTTTGATCATAAACAATTCTTGGTTTGTTTACTCAGTTGTTTTTTTTACTGTTAAACTTCTGCTGCGATCCAGTGACCTTATTTATATTAACCTGTTTATGCATGCAGAATATTTTACTCAGAACACCCTTCAAAAAAAGATGATAAAGGATTCTATTTCAATTTCAAATGCACAATCAACGCTCGTATTTCTTGCAGTCATCACCAAGGCACAGGATTATTTATTTAGATGTATTCATATCTCATTAGATTGATCTAAGCATAGCTTTGAGAAGATATTAGCATTGTCAACCGTAACTTTGCAGGCCCTGTCTCGGAGTAGAAAAGAACTGCAGTACAGTCAGTTTGACATGAGCCAAATGATAAAAACTGTTTTTAAAACTACCATTTTCTGCCCACTGAATCTTGCAGTAGATTCCCCCCTGGGGCAAAGAGCATTTCCCAAGATCACTCTCAAATGAACAGTATCTGTCAACACATCACGACACATTACAAAATCACAAAGTAGAATGTTGATGTAGGGAGTTTGGGAGTTTGTGGTGGCAGCGGTGATTAGTCTGATTTCCCTTGTGAAGATAACCTTCCCTGCGATCATCAAGCTCTCATTCCATATGAAAGCTTTAAAAATGAATCTCTTCATGCGAGTCAGAGTAATGTATACTTTATATACAAATCTAGTTGAACGCATTTCCCTCTAGATCAGTTAAAATCTGGATAAGGTTAGATTCTTTTGACTTCTGCTTTGGTGACATTTTATTCATACCATCTTCGGAGCCAGCAAGTATGTAGACACCTGCAAAAATTGTGTGTTTTTTTTTTTTTTTTAACACTGCATGTAATGTAATATTTAATGCAGGTAATGCATACCTACACTTATGGTTCCATGTAATTATTTTAATACTCCGTAAACCGTCCAAAATTTTTTTATTTTACATCCACAAACTATATCCTGTTTTATTATTTGTCCATTTCACTTTTATGAGTTGTATAATGCTGGTCAATTACATAACACACCTGCTCAAACCTGCAAACAGCATACACACAAGTTGGTAAAAAAATATAAAAAATTAAAGTATAATTGTGTTGACACAGCTGTGTAATATTTTATATAAATAAATACCTCAAAAGCTTTCAGTTTGATTATATATGTACCTGTTTAGAACCGGCCAACAGGTTTTCCAAGTCAGCAAGAGTCTTTTTTTTTTTTTGTTCGTTTTACTGTCTTGATTTCATATACCGCTGAGTCTACTTCTATCTTCACCAACTTTTCTTTTATTTCCTTCTGCTCGCTTTTCTTCTGCAGAAAGCCTTATATGAAGTATTTATGAAGGCCAGGTTTACCTCTGTAATAAAGGCGAGATGTCTGACCTTGGCTTTGAAAGGATAGTGAGATCCCTTGCCATTTTGGACTGGGAAAGTTTGAACTCGGGCAGCTAACACACAGAGAAGTGATGGAGCTTTTTATCTCTGGCCTTTATATAAATGTGGCTGAATCACAGGCGAAAATACTGGGCAAATTACATGTATCTGGGAGTGTGTCTGGTCACCAATTTTAATTAGTTTGTGGGCTCCTAAAATCTTGTATATAGAACAGGTGAGGAAAGTAAGAAAAGGTAGAAGGAGTTTTATTTTCAATTAAAAATACAGACTGCTGTGTGGTGCTTGAAGCTGCCATACCTGAATATAATCTCGGTGACTGTTTATTGGTACCTTAACACCATCACATACTGCAAAAAAAAGAAAATAAATAAATAAAAATGGGAAAATAAGCCTTGCCAAAATAACAAAGGACACTTTCAGCTGTTAATTCTGAACAAGCAGTCAAATTAAAGAACTGCTAGCAGCATGAATGCTTGGTAATATTTTTCCTACCTGATTCCAAAGGCACACTTGGATGCCAGGTTTGTGATGTTAGCTCCAACAGCTGCCCAATCTAATTACTGTATGTAAATGACAACAGTGCTGCTAAAGACAGCCTCTCAGGTGATGGATAATTATTTTCATATCTCCAGATCAGGTTTGACTGTCCTAAGGTGGTTGTTGCCCAGCACTTGATACAAAGCTAGCCCTACCATTGGCAGGGGTTGTATTTAATTTTCATACTTATAACTGTCAGAAGAACAGGTTTGGTTTTGAAATGCACACTTAAACACAACTTGTCATACTAACTAATACACAAAGAAATAAAATACAGTTCAAACAGAGAAGAGATCAAAGAAATTAGGAGAAGTTTAAATTATTATTTTTTTAAGATTCCATGTATTGTAGGGCTGATTGCATGGCATTTTCCTTTTTATTTTACTTATTTTTTCATCAATGTTAAAGATCGTATATTGCTTGATTGCAATCTTCTTTGGATTAATCTGGGGTTTTGTGATAATAACCCCACACCTCCGCCGCTTTTTTGTCACGTTGACATGTTTCAGATCACGAATAGACTTTATAATTAGATAGAGAACACGTGTTTTTATTTAAAACAATAGTGTACTTATTATAATGTTTAGATTTTGTCCTAAAAACATTGAAAAGCAGCAGGTCACCTGTATTCAGAGTTCTGCCTAGTTTGCTCACATGTCTATGTAATCGGTCTGATAGGTAAAGATTGTTTACAATCTTAGAAACATCCCTAAAATATACAAGCAAGTATATTATTATAAAACAATGGTATCTTTTTAAGGCTGATTTATACTCAGAAACCAGGTCGTGTGTGTCGCAGTGAATGCAAATGTGCCCCCACCCCTTCCGCAGACACTCTGTTGCACCTCTCCAAAACTGTAAGTCAACGCAGACAGTGGTGCAGACAGGAGGCATCCGATTGGTCAAATCTACATCCGCTCTACACTATGCGTATTTCCTGTTTGGTACCTTAACGACTTGTTTTGTTTGTATGACCGCCATTGTGGAAAGCAACTCGTGAAGTTGGACTAGCTGGAAGAGCGAGGTGCGTAAGAATATTGGGACCCTTTTTTTGCTTGGATCCCCGCTCTTTTTCGCCCTCATGTCTTCCATACTAGGAAAGTATGCCTATAGTATTTATATCCTCGCCGTTGTTTACAGCACATCAGTTCAACTCAACTAGACGAGAAGAACTGTACTGATGATTCACTTTTGTGAACAGAGGGACGCTTCAGTTTGTAGGTTTTATCAAGATACTAAATTAACTAAAATAAACTACAAAGGCGGCTATGCTTGAAATTATTTGTAGGTCTGGAAGATCAAGATTAAAGTGGTTTTGATTCTTTCAAGAATGTGGTGAAAATTAGCTTCCATTTCCAGTTTGCCAATTGGCATCGGAAACACAAAATTTGTGCGATTCCAGGCAAATTGAAACTATTGTTTCTTGGTGCTAAACCTCAAGTGTGACACTAATTAAAACCAACCAATTACAATTTCTTTGTAAGTCTACGAAGCTCTAGCTTTTCCTGTTCTGGGAAGTCAACCACCAAATAAGGTTTCCTTTGATATTGGCCTAAAGTTTGACACAACATTTTAGTTGAAATTGCACTCTTTTAAGAAGAAGCTAATCTGCATGTTTAAAAGCAGCTGGGACACGCCTCAAGAAAGAGGAGTTAAATAGCTTTGCAGTAGAGGTGCCTACAGTACTGAAGAGTTCCTTAAGCATTCTGGGAGGGATTCTGTCACCAGGGCAGAAGGTCACAGGTGTTTCACATCACTTTTCCATTAGGGAAAGGGACACTAGTTCAAACTGATCTAAAATTGGTTGAGAGTCAGGCGTAATAGTAGGGTTAGTAATAGAACCAGACACATCAATGAAAATCTTTAAATACTGTTCACATAAAGAAAATAAATTTGATAGGAATAATTGGAAATAATTTAGAAGAGACTTGAGAGAGGTAAAAATAACCTTATGCTCAGCAGTATAAGCTGGCAAAATAACAGGATAGAGCTGTGTATTGGCACTTTTAACAGCTGCCTGAAGGTCAGTTCAACAACTTCTCAAAATCTCTAAAGAAACATGAAGTCTGATGTTGTTCCAGTTTTTATCTGTGCAACTGCCGGTTCTTCTAAGTGTGCTGTTGTGTTCCCCGGGCTCTTTAACTGTTTAGTTGTTTTGTTTTGTTTTTTTTGTTTGTCGGCACCATTAGGTTTTATTTAAAAGTCAGCTGAAAAGAATTAGGTTGATATAGAGGGGCAAAGATATGCATCAATGGTCAACAAGCTGCAAATGGAACTTTTGATGGTGCATCATGAATAAAGGCCTTTACAAATACAGCGAGCATCAACACTGCTCATCTCAACATTTTATTTTTTAAAAAGAGAAATCACATTTAAAACCTGTAAGCAAACAGAGTTAAAATCACGCAGGAGCTGATCAATATATCCGTTGTGGTAAAACCCCAAAATGTAAAGGACAAAATGAGTAAAAACAGCTGGAAACTGAGATATAATCTGTGTATAAATTTGGCAACAGCGGCACAAAGCTGTACACAGGCAGGAGATAACAGATGAAATTCAAATGAAACTGGCATATTAGAAATACAAGAGTCACATATCTGAAGAACATTTCTGTCTAAGAGTAGAGCCACCAAGTTTGATGGCCACTAAAATCAGCCACCACAGGATGGGCATGGTTCACTACTGTACTGGAAATAAAGGTGAAAATCCTTTGAGAAGGGCTCTATGACACAAATAGGAACAGGCAGATCCTTAAAAGGACCTCAAAAATCCCTGAACTGGACCAGAATGCCACCTCTCTTCCCAATCCCTGCTTCCTTGAGCCCCTTGCTCACAAAGCAGAGATACACTACAATCCCTTTAAATAGCAATATTTAGGAGCCTTACAAAATGTTTAAAGAAAAGTTTGATCCTTGGATATACCTGTTTTAAAAACAGTTGCATTTTCCTCACAGTGATAATTACCTGTTTCTCAGTGAAATGTGAAATAATTTCCAATAAAAAGAGGTCACAGCAAAAACAACACTGTGCACACAACATGTTCCTGAGGAAAAAAAATAAAAAAGAGTGTTTGTGATAAAATTGTCACTGTGGGAGGAAGAGGCCCAGAGTCAGGGCAGGGAGAGATGATGCACTTGTTTGATGTTAATTTCTCTTCCAGGAATTAACTAACACATTATGTGTTTACATGCTGAAAAAGAAAAAAAAAAACGGCATTCTTGGAAATGATAGAAAAAAAATAACAAGAAACCTAGCTATGATTTTTTTTTTATTTATATATATATATTTTAAGTACTTAGTTGCTGTGGAGAGAGTGTCATATTTGAGAATGCTGAAGAGGTTGTTTTATTTTTCTCTCTTTCAAGGACTCAGTGACAAGATAGATGCCTGGTTGATGAATTCACACCAGCTTTTGAGATGATCAAAATCTTGACCTTGTACTGTCTCTGTAATCATGAGGCCAGCCTCGCTGGCTGACGCGCTGTGAATCAGTCAGTCTGAAAACCTAGCAAAGACCCAGCTGGGTAGCCACCTGTGTAACCTTATAGGCACTAACTGTTCATGGCAAAGCTGTCATGTTCTATGTAACCCTCTGCATATCATTCATGGTCCTCTTACTGAGATGCATTTTTAACAGAAAGCCACTTGAAGTCAGGTTGTACATGACAGAAATGTTTCTGTAACATAGAGGTTGAAGTGTTTAAATAAATGGTTTGATTTTTTTTAAGCTATAATCTAATGCAAAGGTTTCTCCTCATAAAATCATTTTAAATGTATTAAATTACATCCTTTTCTTGCATTACCTTTTTAAGGTCATAAGAATTATTTGAAAATATGTGACGGCTCTTATGGAATATTTGTATATTAGGTCATTTATATTATTTAAAGTGAGCCTATACTATTAGAAGGTATTCTGTTCTCTGAATAACCAAAGTCTGATTTATTCATAATCACATGGTGCTGTATCAAAAAAGGTCCAGGTTTATAAAATCAAAAAACGTACAAGAGGAAACATGCAAAGTACCACTTTGAGCACTGTCAGCCAACGAAGTGCACAACAGCAAACAGGATTTTTTTGTCATACCCCCCTGGTTATCAAATCATCATGGTAAATAATACTAGGTATTACAGCAAGCAAGAATTCCTATTCTATTAATTTTTTTTTTGACAGGTATTAAATAACTGGGACTTGTTTTGCTTTTTTTATTTTTTTATTTTTTATTTTTACAATCTTGTCATTCCATTGTCATCAACAGTGCCCACCTTTGCCCTTCCACATGTATAGAGATAACTATACTTGTTGTTAACTTTTTTTGCCTGTGTAACTTGCCCTGGAGCTAATTTGTCAGGAATTATGCTCAAGTACTAGGTCAAAAAGGTGCTGGAAATAAAAAAAAACATGTTTATGTCAGCTATTAAAGCAACAGAGACACAGTTCTACACTGCTGTCTTGCTCTACCGCATGGAGTGTGGCTGAAGAGGAGAGGAGAGACCCAGCTGTCTGATCTGCTCCAAATTTTCCCTTAAAAGTCATTATTGGGATTAATGAGTGTGTGTTTCCCTCAGCCATAGTGAAAGACAAGGATAAGGACTTTAAAGATCAAAACCATGGACTTTTAAAATTTGTTTTATTGGTTAGCCTTCTTGCATGCCTCTGCTCTCTGCCTGCTCCTATTTCCTACAGCGGTTCAATTTTTGACATTGAATGAAGTTGAGTCAAAGACTCTCAAGCAAAAAGAATTTATAGCTTTCTGGGTATGTGACCCAGTGATACAAACCAATATCAGATCATTATACCAAATTATAATGATACGATACTATCCATGGAATTAGATCTTTGGGTTATGGCCCCCATGTGCTAGCAGAGGGAGAAATGAAGAGCAAAATTGAAGTTGTGCAAACCAATTTCATTCTGCCCCTAAAAAATGAGCAGATTGTTTGTTCTTCTGGCAAATAGAGGGGTCAGTAAAGAGAAGAGTTGCAAAACCATGTAGTTAAAGGTAATAATGATAAAGGTTATTAAAATGATCATTAAAATGATAAATAATAATATTTTTATCACTTTACATAGGTAGCCTTTCTCCAAGTGAAATGAACAAAAGTAAAAATAAAAAGATGAAATTGAATGAAAAAGCACAACTAAAATAAACATGAGGTTGTCTTTGTCTGTTGTTTGCTCCACCTCCAAGGTTTGCTTGTTATAAAATAGTGGTAAATGTAAACAACATAACTGAGAAAAACATCCTAGTTGAATAAAAAATGTTTAAATTTGTCATTGACTTACAGCAACACATGGAGGAAAAACTTCATTTTAGCAGGAAGAAACCTCCTTCTACTCAGGCCGATTGGGGTTCAAGGAGACAGAAGCAAGAATACAGAAAGATCACAGATTAACTAGCTCAACTGGTGGCTGTGTCTGAAAAAGAAAAAGTTAAAAAGACAAACTCTGAGCCAGTTTTAATTTCAGAGGGATGAAAAAGAGCACATACAGTTAGGCGTTAAACTAAGAAATACTGCAGAATTTGAGAATAGATTGAAGCAGATTGTTGAAAGCTGGTCTCTGTGTCATCCAGCAGTTTAAGCCTATAGAGGCATAACTATAGAGACCTGAGCCACTCTTTAGAAAAAAGAAAAGCTTTGAATCTAGTCTTAAAATTGGACAGGGTGTCTGCCTCACGGACTAAAACTGGTAGTTGATTCCAGAGGAGAGGGGCCTGATAACTAAAAGATCTGCCTCCGACTCTAGGAACCACTAGTAAACCTGCTGATTGAGAGCAACATCTTCTATTAGGAACATAAGGTACAACTAGATCTCTGATAAAAATTAGAGCTTGGTTATTTAAGGCTTTATATTAGAGAAAGAGGATTTTGAATTCACTCTGGATTTAAGACAACAGGAATTTAAGCTATGAGAAATATTATCTTTCTTTTCTAATTTTCATCAGAACTCTTGCTAAAGTGTTTTTGATCAAGTGAAGGCTTTTAACTACAGTTGGTGTACTTCCTGACAATATGCATTGTTTAAAATACCAAGAGTGTACTATGACAAATTCTTGAAATAATTTCCGTTTGAAAGTGTAAAGCCTAAACACAGACTTGTTGTCACAGATTAGGTAAAAATAAAACATCAAAAAATAAACTAAAATACACAAACAAAAAAAAATATTTAGACACGTTTTATTTCCCGTTGCATTTTCTTAGTGACCAATCACGCAGTTTCACCACAGTTTCACATTTACAATATGGCACACAGACCTTCAAATGTTATTTTTTATTAGGAATTCTGGACAGGCAACAGTATTGGGTAATTTTAAATGTATGCATTTCTGCATTTTAACCAGATTAAATATTGATTAACATTAACTCTTTTACTGCTCAATTTAAAAATCATACAGACACAAAATCTATGTTTATATCAGAGATATTTTGGTCATAATTTTATAACAGTTTTTATTTTTTCATGATAAGAAGGTTGAATATTCTATTAAACATCTTCTTACAATCAAATAATGTGTACCAGTCAATTCAATTAAACTTAGTTTGTTTAAATAGCTCTAAGCTGTACAAAGATATGAATGTTTTATTTCACTGTTACCCTTACTGTAGCTGAGCTTTGATTTGATGTTAAACCACTACATTCCCTTCTCTTCTCTATACAACTGATTGGGTGGATATTTTCAAAACATGAAGATATCTGAATTTATATCTTTGCTGTATACCAGAATTGTCCTTTAGATTTTAATTTAATGTAATCCCAAGTCTGCAATTATTAGTTATGCTTGGCCAGCCTAAAAGGTGACTCAGCTAATCATATTTTCAGTCTACCTCTATCCATTCTGTAATCTAGTATTCCCAGCCATACATCACAGCTCTGCTGCTCAGTCAAGCTCTGGTCCTGGTATAAAGGTCAGTAGCTGCAGGCTGTCCGTCTGTCTGCGTGCATTGCTCTCTGTTCTCTCCGTCTTGAATGCCTAAATAAGAAAGGTTAGTAGAAGCAGCTGCTCTTGCCTGAAAGGTCATGAGAGGAAGTTGACAAGACACACTCAGGATAAATCTTGCATTCATATCACTATTATTTGTTTAGTTGTTTGTTCTGCCAAAACCTAGTTGGTGTCCGAATGTGAATATATCTGTTCTATCTACAATATATCTCCTCTAAACAACCAGCATGAGCTAGCGGTTGTAACTCCAACCAATAAAAGTCTGGAAGCTTTTCACCATTTTTAACTATATTCTACTCAGCCAAATAAAGCAAAGCTAATTTGTGATATTATTACTTTCTAATGGCATGCAGATGAGAGTATTGTTGACCCGGCTTAGCCTTGGCTTGTCAGTCAAGTTGGAGGGCAATTAAACTGACCCCACTCTTGACATGAGATAGAGCCCCATTCAGCAAAATAAAGGAGGAATGATCAAGATAAACTTGAAAGACAGGGGAGCACCAAGAGACAGAGAGAATATGAAAATGAGCGACAAAGAAAGTGGAAATGCCACCCTTCAGGGATCAACCAGTGGAGGGAACGTGACAGCAAGTGAGAGGAATAAGAGAGAAGGAAACTGACTTGAATGGATATGAACTGGAAAAGTCAAGGCAGCAAACTTAAAGTAGGAGAAAGAGTGCAGTTGAAGTGAGAAGAGAACCTAAATTTAGACATTGAAATCAGGAGAGAATAGCTGCCTTCTTCCCTCAGGAGATACATTTAAATCAGGTCTGGGTGGCCATAGGGAGAATAGAATAACCTATTCCATTGGCCAATTAGGTGCACTGAACACTGTGAAGCTCTAATATAACCATCATTGTGGCCCCTTTGGCCCCCTTAGTCCCTCTGGATGTGTAGCAGTAGAAAGAAACAAGCATAAACCAAGGGATCACTTTACTTTTTTACTTTTAAAGCAGCAAGAAAAAGAATAAAAAATAACTATAGGCTTCTTATGTAGTAAAGTAAAAGATTTTCTTTATTTCATACATTTATTTAGATTTCTCACATTAGAAGAACTGTACTGTTATTCTGATTTGTTATCTAAACTCCAAGCCCTTCACTGCTGACATTTTTAATGAACTAATTAGAGGTAAATAAATTTACACCCACAGGCCAACAGGTGGCTTCTGGTTAGTGCAGCTACTGAAAGAAGATTTGGAAAAGCAATTTGTTCTCATTTCTAACTAATTATAAAATTAAACCTTGTCAGGTTGGTACAACAATCTTTTAGCAAACCAGAAACTGCTCTGATCCACACTGCCTGGTATCCTTGCAACAGACGTACAACCATTATCTCAAAAGTTTTTTTACACGGCTGAATATTTTACCATCTTTTACATTTAAGTGAACTTCTCCAGACCTCTAAAATGACAAAGAGGATATGAAATGTAGTGAGTGTAAAGCAGGTTTTAGTTTCTTAAGAACCATAATCACAGCCACATTATCACCAGAGAACCAACCGACTTTAGTTCATTGAATTATATGCAAACAGAAGCTAAAATTTTAGCAATGGTAGACCTATGGGTTAATCCAGTGACCCTCAAACAACTATAGGGTAAAAAGCCAAATTATTATGTGACAAAAACACTGGACATAAACCTATTACTACATGTTTATAAAATAGAATGGAAGCTACAAGGTAATAAGGTTATAAGCCAAATTATTCCATTTCATTTCATGATGATAGCAAGTGACATAAAATTGAACACATCACAGTTTTACTTAAATATGACTGCACAACTGTGCAAACAAATATCAGCATAAAGAAAGCAGCTTGCTCTCTGCACTGACTCTTTCTGTTCTAGTTTTTACAATACAAAAAGAAAAATATTTTGCAGTGTGAGTAAGAGCAATTGTAAAATATCTGTAAAGATAAACATAGACATGCAACTGTTTTCATAGTTGGAATTTCTTAGGTGTGCAGTGCAGAAATTCACACTGACACTCAAATGGTGCGATTAGACTGTGCGGACCACGTGGACTAAGCAGACATGTCAAGCAAAAAAACAGGCTTTAGTCTTTTCATTAAAGTGTTAATGCATGTCCACCCTTACTTATTTAGTTGCCATGTAATTTGCCCCACCTGTTAAACAGGGGTGGTTCTCTTTAGGGTGTTCCCGGCAATTGAGAGTGGAGCACAGAGGAGAAAGGTAATTGTATCTGATAAACACTTCAGATTGATTAGTGTCCTGAGCTCCACAATGAAACAAATTTTATTAATGCTGCCATTTAGTACACAAGTTTACTGTTAACTTCTTTTTTTGCTGACATAAAACAGATAAAACCCATCACACCAGGCTATATGTTTTGACGTTCAATAAATAAGAAATTGAAAAAAGTAACTGATTTAAAGAGAAAAAGTAATAAAAGAAAGCAAAGGCAGTCAGAGAAGTATTCTAAATCATCGATAGATCATGCTTCATTCGAAACCTCCATGAATAAAACATGTTCCTAGCCTCCCATAGCTCAGATCCATTTTTCCTCCATTTTTCTCTTCTTCGCTCTATATCTCTCTCACGCATGATTAACCTCAGGAGGCCTTAATCAACACTGGAAATGACCCATGCTCCTTGACTTACCTCTCCCTCTCTCTCCTTTCCTTCAGCTCGTCTCTCCTTTCGGCTCATCCTCCCCCGCAGCTTCCTCTATGATAGGGTTTGCCTCACCTGCTAGCTCAGAAGGCAAACACAGTTTGAGGGTTAGTTTATCTCACCTGTGCAATAAATTACAGATGAAACTCGTTGATACTCACAGGGAAATTCATTATCAGCTGAAACGTGCTATTTTTTGGACATTATTTTTCTTCCTCTAGCAAGGTTTCTTTTCAATGTGTGGATCAGTTTGGCTTTCTTTCCTAAAAAAACCTTTATTCACCTCGATTTTAAAATCATTCCTCTAGGGATGATACCATACTGTAGATAGATTTATGGTTATTACCTTTCACTTGTCCCCCACCCTTTCTCACATTCGCACATGCATTCAGGAACCAAAGTACAAAGACTCAGGCAACTCTGTGAGCTGTCCAGGGTCCTGACAACTAGAGGGTAACTCTTGACAGCCAGTCACAACAGCGCCTTGTCTATAGTGCTGAAAACAAACTCAGTTCAGCTTCAAGGTCATGGATGAAATGTATAATTCGGCTCACCAGCAGCTTTTCACTCACTGGATCCAAGCATGAAAACACGTCATCGTCCAGCCAAGTCCACTGAGAACAAGCTTTTTAATTGGTCCTTTTAGCTGTAGCTAAGGTTTCAATACTTCTGCCTAAACACCCCCTGTGTGTTCAACATTTGGGTCTAATTTAGTACACCATAATCACTGACCGGCCTCCCTGAGCATTTGCTTTGTAATTAGGGTCTTAAGCCTTTAATTATTTATTTGTCTTATTTTGAAAGCCCAATCAGGCTAATATAGACCAAATGTCCTGTTTTTACTGTCATTTTACAGGTGAGGATCTCAAAGTCAATGGAGTTTTTATATTTACTGATCTTTTGTTTACATTTTTGACATTACAGAAACCAACTTCAGTGCATCTAATGTGATAGACCAACTCAAAGTGGGACGTAATTGTGATGTGGAAAATAAGAATAAACACCGTTATTGGCATTTGGTAAACATTAGTCTGACATTCCATGTCTACATGTATTCAGTTTAATTCCCACTAACACTCAATCAATGATCCAACTCCTTCTTAAAGGACTTAAATGCCCAGCTTTAGTCTCATTATAGATACAGCTGTTCTTTAAAGGTTTTCAAGTAAATTTACTAAAAGATAAATAGAACCAGGAGGATCAGAAAACACAACAGACTGGTCAGTAGCAAATTTTAAAGGGGTTTCAACTAAACATCTCATGACGTGCTGTTTAGTATATCACCTAAGCTGAAAAAATATGGCACAAATTAAGACATGACAGTTCTTCTAATTAGGATTAATCAGAGAAGCAACCAAAAGATCGATGATGAGTTTGGTGTCGCTGTTATAAACATGGTTAAACGTGGGACTACCCATTGATAGGTAAACCAATAGTGGCAGAGCAGTCTAATAGAAGATCAAAATGCAAAATTAACATATTCAAAGTATATACATGTGTTGGAAAACCAAGGTCAAAGTCAAGACCAAAATCCGCGAATGGTCGATGTTCACCCATGCTGTCTACTTAATTTGTGTAAATTTGAGATATTTTACATAGAAGAGTAATTCCAACTTTCTCGCTCTGGATGTTAAACACTAGTAGAGACAAGCTGCTGTGAGTAGATGATTGCACAAATAATGCTCCCTGTGGGTTATTTCCAAACTCATATTACACTCTATTCTATCTCATAGCTATGGTGAACTCTGTGTTGGTCTACGTGAGATTAAATACATTGGAATTTGAGGCTGTAATGAAAAAAAATATATATAAAAAACATTTAAGGAAAATGTTTTTTCCACAAGTCAATTTTTTAAATACTTACTAATATTTTTATTTATTTGCTGATCTGATTTAATCACAAATTAAAACCCCATCTTTAAAAATTGCCATCTGTCTAAATCATTCTACTTCAGCATCTCTCTGTCTCCTTCCAGCTCAGCTTAATATTCTCCTTCTCATTCTGTCACTTTGCAGGTATCAGTGGGCAGTATCCCTTGGTTCAAAATGTCACGGTGACAGAGGGTGGAACAGCAAACCTTACCTGCCGTGTGGAGTATAATGACAACACCTCCCTCCAGTGGTCGAACCCAGCACAGCAGACCCTTTTTTTTGGGGACAAGAAAGGTGAGTTGAGGACTCACAACACACATTGACACCCACACAAGAGGCCCACAGTATTCCCTGTTTTAATGTAGGCTTGTGTTGGCAGATAAACTGACAAAATAATCCTTTTTTTATGTGTGTTTGTCAGTGGAACAAAGCACCAGTCCCACAATTTCTTTGTCTGTGTTTTTTGTTCTGTTCTCTATTTTCACAACAGGGGCCTTCACAGTCCAGACAAAAACACAAACGCGTGCCTTTAAAACTCTGTAAAGCCTTTCATCTGGTGATGGATGGTATGAGGCTTTTATTATCCTTAGCTTATTCTTAAACCATAGAAACACAAACACACACAGCGCACATGCGCAGAAAATAGATATAAGCACTGGCACACACACAGAAACAGTCTACTCAGGAGCACTTGAGGGTGAGAATTGATATGACCATCCCTGTTTCTGACATATCACCCAGAGCTGAAAAAAACAGCGGGGGTGAGGGGGTTGGGGGGTGTTAACCTGCCTTGAACAATGTAGGGACTTCAGTGTTTTATTTTGTCAATGGCCCATTTTTTGGGACTGTAACTTGAAATGCTTTGTAATAGTTGTAACTATAATGGCTTCTGTCAGGTTTCCTTTGTTTTGTCCCCCATCAGGATCATACTGCAAGGTATAGTGCAGGATGTTCTTTTTCCAGGTGGATCATAAAAATAAGTGGTCCTCCTAATTTTCAATCATTCTGGTGATATGTTTATGTAAGGCCGTCCTACGTGCTCGTCCCAATTCTCACTTACCGGTGTTGAGTCTTACATAGTGGAAATATTGCAAATCTCCTTTAGGAAACTAAGCTTGTATGAGCGATGCAAACAGCAACTTTTAAACAGAGAGCATGCATGAGGAGAATGGGCTCGTGCACAAGTTTAAAAGGCGTTACCTCTAGAGAGCGGGTACAGGGTTGTGCATGTGTGGAGAAGGCAGGTACCTTCAAAAATTCCCTAAAATCATTCACTATACCTTTAAGATTGACTGCACAGGTATGTTGTAAAAACTGACCAAACTTTAGTTTATATATGAATAAAAACAACCTACTTTGAGATTTAAAAATGTTTAATAGACATGAAATCGTCATGACATTACACACAATACGAAGCTATTATTCTAGTTAAAATAATTATATCCATTCAGGAATAACTTTGTATTTGCAGTGTCATGGCCTGCACATGATCATTTTCACAGTCAAGTGATTGCTTTCATTGTTAGATTTACATTATATCAGAAAATGTCTGGTGTTGAATTGGTTTTACCAGCTAAACACTGAAAATTAAGACTTTGTTACCAATGTAAAGGGGAAAAAAAGCCCTATATTGAGACTTCCTCAAATAGAAGCATTTTTTTTTTACTATGATAAATCATGCGGTCTCTACATTTTTTCGTATTAATTGTTTAAGATCTTTTTGAATATTAAATTTGTTTTTCAAATTAAAGTACTTCTGCATAAATTCAACTTTTAAAAAAAACAAAAAAACTTTCTGTTACTTTGCACAAGGTAAAATGTAAAGTATGAATTTCACATGTAAAGTGACATCTCAGACAAAAACGATTTATCACTCATGCATTTGTGAAAAAAAGGTCTAAGTATTCAGGAGGGTGATGGAAACAAATTAATTTGTCAAGTGTATCATTCAGGATTTAGTCTTATCTAATTTTGATTAACTATGCACATTTAAAGTGCCGTATGCCACTAAATTTAATTAAAATGAGCTGAAGGAGAATTATGTTGTGATTCTGTACAAACTCTTATTCTTAACATGGGAGCAGGCTGGCAGTTGATAAGTTAAATATGCAGTTAAAGTGGGAAAAAAAAACCTTGACAGACATCAGCTTTAAGCGGCTTTATCACAAAACTTGTAGTTTGTTTTTTTTCTGGATCATCAATAACACTTGGACCTTTAATCTGCTCCTGTGTGACGACTGTGCTGCTGTGGTTTATAGGAAAATTCACAACTTGTGGTAGAACCTGACTTTATACATGAGAACCTGTGATAATATTTTATAAATTTTTTTATAAACCTGCTGATTTGACATTAATCTGAAACTTTATTCATCATGTTTATTTTGAAAGAGTAAGACAGCCGGAGGCATCCAATAACCTACTGAACCTGATCTGTACTGTAGACTGCTGGCAGAGTACTATTTTCATATAAAATCAACTCTTACATTGGTCAAGAATTGAAAATAAAATGAAATAATGATTTTTATTAATTAGATTCCTGTTGTTAAAGTATTATAGTTTGTGTAATTAAGTATTTCATCTAATCGCACTAGAAATAAGTAGTTCCCTTTTTTCAAAATGCCCTATTTTTCCAGTGAAAGTCATTTCAAGGTACTTTAAAATTCTCACCTTGGGTGAATATAGAAGGTTGTGGGCAGCTGGGCTAGAGCCAATTTTGGTGCTCGTCTAAATATCCTTCAACAATGGTAATTGTAAAAAGAGTGAGGCTAAAAATGTTCAAATGCCTTGTCCAAATTATATTTTGTTTTTCCAAAACAGTATTATTTGTCTTTCCCATAAAAATCCTTCCACACATACCATGATTTATAGATTTAAATAAAATAATTCTGAAACTGTCCAAACCAAGGATGAAAAGGGTCTGTTTAAGGCAGCTATGATGGCTGACCAACAAAACTATTTTGGTTCTAAAGATAATATTTGAGGAATATCTATGATTCTCCAGGGTCTATTTAAAGATTTTAGGATTACCCTTTGAAAGTATTCTGTTTTTGTTTGCTAGAAAACTATGCAATTTAGTTAGAGGTTTGTTCCACTGTTGAATTTATGCTCTACAAAGTGGCATCTAGACAAATTGAGGGTGTGTCAGGAAGTGATTTAAAGGCTAAAACATAAAAGTTTCATTTTGATCTTTTACACCATCTTAGTTAAATCCAGGTGATAAATGGAACTTGTTGCACATATTTTGTCAGGTCATGCCAGCTGAAATAATTGTGTGCTGTGTGTCTCTTGGCTGTATTATTTGAGTGAAATACACTTAAGAGAGTATGAATCACACTCTCTTAAGTGTCTGGTTTAAGCACACGTGGGATTTCTATGTTCTTCCATTACCATGCCTTCCCTCGTCCATTTCCACATATGTGGCCATTTTTTGTGTGTGTCAATTTCACATGTTTGTGATTGTACTGGCATTTTTCGTTTTATTATTTTCATGATTTTTTTTATTATTTTGCATATTGGAATCAGATGCATACGTCTGGAAAGTATTTCCTTGCACATTTGCACCGACATGCCTCTTTCCTAAAAGAGCGGTACTAAAAAGCTCCATTGAACTTCAAATTCAACTGTTGATGTTCTCTGCAGGTTATTCCATATCACACCAGGGGTTGAGCTTGGGGGTCTATTTCATGGCATTTCCAGTGCTGAGCTCTGAGATTGAAAATGAAAAACTTGCCAAGGACTCTTGTATTATCAGAATAGCAAAGAGGGTAGTACTGAGAATTCAGAAATGTAATGGTCCTTTTTTGGTCTGGTGGTGTATTTATATTTGTGTGGATGAGTGTGTGTGTGGGTTCATTTTTGTGCATCAACACAGGGACTATTTTTCAGATTTCACTTGCAAAGTGAGGACTCTTTCTAGCAAAGTGATATTTTGCTGATCCTCAGTTTGATTCTCGCAACACTTAGGTTCAAGACTCGGGTGTGGATTTATTTGCAGTTAAGGTTAGGATCAGGCATGCACTGGTAATGGTTAGGATTAGGATTACTGACAGGATTAGAGCTTAGAAAGGGTTGAAAACAAAGCAAGTCATTGGGAGTCAATACATGGTTCTCACTGCGTATAGTAAGATGAGAAAGTGTTTGTGTGAGTTCTTTAGGGGTTTGTCTTTCTGATCATGGTGAGTTCAGATGCTAATGTTGATGAGAGCATAGAGATTATGAATGTTTTCACAAGTGCCACAGGCAATGTGAGAAAGGAACAAAGTCTCAGCTGCAAACACCTTTGAGCACATGAGGTTTCAGATTAATTTTCTATGCTGTCTGTTGGGAGGACGAAGGTGGAGGATTAGGCCAAAATGCTGTCCAAATTCACCAAATTTCTGCGTATTTTTCTGTGTTGTACCTTAAAAGTTCCCCTGCCTTTGCAGTTTAACAAACTGCTACTGTGTAATGGAATATTATTTTCATGAAAAAATAATCTACTTTTTTATGTTAAAATAATTTCATACACAAAGTAGAAGTTACAGTTATTGCATGTATTGCAATAAATTGCAAAAGCTCTTTAAATAAACTAAAGGTTTTTTATTTTATTTGAATAACCTTGAAAAAAATTGCTGAAGATCATAGTGCAAAAATGGATCCACTTTAATATACCTAAAAGGGGATCAGAGGATACTGTAGCTTGTTTGCTGCACCTCTCTCATTTGCATTTTGACTTTCCAAGCATGTTTGCCAAAAAACTTTTTTATTGACTTCAGCTCTGCTTTAATGCATCCGAGAGGCATCTGGTTCATCTGGACACCGAATCACCTCAACTTCCTCCCCTGAAAGATATAGGTTCAAAATGATTTTTTTACCAACAGGCATTAAACAGTTGGTATAGTCTGGCTCAAACAAAACCTCTACTTTTAGATTAGAAATGGAGCTTCACAGAGCTACATGCTTTATTTGTTTCCTTTCATGGGTCAAATAAATAATGAAGATTTGGTAGATTATAAATCCTGCCGCATCTTTAGAGTCTATGTTACTTCTCTTCTGTATGTGCTTCTATAGTATATGTAAACTGATGTGGAAATCAGTTTTCTTCTACATCTTGGCTTGTTATGTCACTGTTTTCTAATATAAAATGTTGTTTTTGATCTTGCATTTATTTAAGAATCTACTGACAACACACTCTAAAAGGAAAATTCTGCACTAACCTTAATTAATGGCTACAATTAGTAGCAAGTAATTAAAACAAACAGATCTGACTTAATGTTTTAAATTTATAAGTTGAAAACTTCGGCAAACATAATTCAATTACTTGTTACTAATTAAAGCAATTAATTTAATTTGGAGCTGCATCTTGTATTTAGAGTGCACTGGAAGTTCCAAAAAGTGGTCAGATAATTATTAATAATTAAACATTTTTAGGCGGTTCACCTTTGACCTGAAAACTATAGACATTCAGACAAAAACAAAAAAAAATCACAAATGTGACCACCGCTGCTGCTGAAACAATAGGCCATTCCCCACCCAGCCTCACCATACCTTATATCAATGCCACAGTGCAAGGACATTTCAGTAGGACATGACCCCCCACATCTATTCAGTGAACATCTAGGCACATTGCACCTCAGGATGTAGGAGAACATGAACAGCTGAGAGGCTCATATAGAAGAAATTTTACTCTTTACATGATTACATCCCTCAGTAACACACACTGCTGAATGTGATCCTCGAATGTCTTATCTGTAACAGGTCATGGATACTGATAAAGTAAATTATGTGTTGTGTTGTTTATTGCCTTTTTGTTGTTGTGCCTCCTTTTTGCCAAATATCTGCCGTTATGTGAAAAAGATTTTGTTTTTAAATGTATTATAAAAACCTAGTCTCACTCTGCTGACATAATGTTCTTGAATACATGGATATGTCTCATATTACAAAGGTACATGCAGTCCCTGCTAATGCTGCATTGCTCTCCATAAAGCATTAACATAAGCATATGGCTTTTTCAAAGATTAACTCAGACAACTGTCTACAATTGAGCCCATTGAGTGTGCCAGTTTTGCGGCTGTTGTTGTTTAATGTCAGGGCTCAGACTCACCTCCAAGTCATTTAGTCGGATGAAAGAGATTCCTCTTGTCTCCCATCCTCTCCACAGCGCTGTCTGTGAAGAGTTGTTTGAATTTCAAATTAGTCATTGTCCCAAAAGCAGCCAATTTTGTCCTTTCCATCACTCTCCACTGAGGAACTTAAGCTGGGCTTTGACAGACCGCGAGAGATGAGCACTGGGCAAAAGGGATTCTCTCTTTTATAAGATTCAAAAGAGGCTAATATCTCGTTACAAATTGCCCTTTTGGTTTCATGTAATTCAGGACTTGATAATAGCTTTATTTCCTGGATGGAGGAATTTTCCAGTGAGGCATAATTAGAATTTCTTCGATATTCTTATACTAGAAAGAGCCTATGTTTAATTACTTTTCAGGCTAAATTTACAGAGCCATTTAGTGGACCCATCATGTTTGAGCACCAGCTGAGGTGTGACACTGAAATTACTTATTCAGCTTAGCTATAGTAATTTGCTGTCCATTTATTCACATGATTACTCTTTAAACACCGACATCTGTATTTTCATTTTCAGTCTGTCCTTTTTTCTTTTTTTTTTTCCATCCTCACTTACTGTATCGGTCCACCTCTGTCTTTACGAAGCTGGCAGGGTAGCAGTTGTCCCATATGTATATACTTTCCCCAATTTCAAACATTCATAAGGAATTGACTACATCTCTATTACAATTTAGGGATGGCATTGAAACATTCTTTTTTTTTTTTTTTTTTTTTTGGCCGTGTGAGATTTCTTTTTTTGTGTGTGTGTGTTTAAAAAAAAAAGCAGTGATGAGTTTTGTGCCTGAGAGATTCTCTTCTTTTTTTCTTTTGTACTGGTTACATTTCTACCTTATCTTGAATAAAGTGCCAATACAAGTGAAACAATTTTAGCTTAATTAAAAAATACTATGGTAGAAACCACCCCATTTTTCAACACACTACTTTTTTCAGTAATGACTTAAGTTCTTTCAGAGCTCTGATTACATTTGGAACCATATTGCATTTACCTGACACAAAAAAGGGTCAGTTTTTCCAAATTAACAAGATACATTTTTACAAAAATAAATAAAAATTTTAATTTACATAAAAAATGTTTCATGTAATAAGATAAAATGTAAAGAGAAGGGGAAGGGGGGAAACAACGTGCCATGCGTAGCACAGAGAGCACGTTTCTTCACAAAGCTGACAAACTAATAGACATTGCATCTACATAACTTAGAGACAAGAGCAATTCCCTTTGTCTCAATCCCAAAGAAACTAAAGATGAATTAAACTCAACTTACAGGACATGTGGAAGCATCTCTGAAATGAGATGAGAGAATTGTGAATGCCAACAGTAGCAGAACATCAGTATTGAAATCAAAGCAGCATTATCTCATTAATTGAGAGAAACATAACATTCTTATTGATTTCTGTAAAATAAAACATAGCGTTAAAACACAGAAAAGAGAACATTTACCTATTTTCTGATTGGGTTTATTTTAATTCGTTAATTCATAAAAACAGACCAATTTCGTTTTGTTCCTTGGTCAATGCAATATGCTTCCCAGTTCGCTTTTACAAATTCAATTAAGTGTATTCATAAAAGGGTAATTTACAATGCCTCCTTTCAAGACCCTTTACAGAGTCAATTCAATCAAATTGGGTAAAGGTTCCTTTATAAGGAAACTCAGCTGAATCCATCAAGTCGTTGGCTTCAACATTTCTCATGTTGATTGTTGTTCTGTCGGCAAACTAAATGCTTACTTGCTTCCTACAAATATTTGCCCCCATTTGTTAATCAGATGTGGTCCATTATTTATGTTGGCTGTTTTGGAAATGAAATATTGGGTTATAAAATGTTCCTTGCTACACATTAAGGTCTCATTTCAGTTGTTTGTATTGCTCAAAGGTTTTCAGTTTCTATAGCAAATACACTTGGATTTTGTGGATACCTTTATGATCTGCATTTGGAATGTGGTTGCAGGGCATTGTTCTGCAAAGGCAAATCAGACCCAAAGAACTCACAGTGATCATTTAGCGAGTCTATAATTACATAGCAGGGTTTCTTGTTTTATGGCAAATACAATGCATATCGCGATACATTACCACTGAAACGACACATTAATAATGAAATTGCCCAAGTTATAGTAACAGCTGTAACCATGAAGCATTTATAAACAGTATACATGCCTCATTGAATGTGCAGATATTATAGTAATAAGGGGGTTAATCGTCAATTTAAAACATTCATAAAAATAACTGGAACTAGAACTAGAAAAATATGTTGTTCTTTTTAAAGTTATGAATAATTCAGTTGCATAAAACCAAGAGGGTAATTTGTAATAAGATATTAGCCTCTTATGAATCTTTAAAAAAAGAATCCCTGTCTTTTACAAAAAGATATTGTACAGAAGACACTATATACTCTAATGTTTTGAAAAATTCAAGCTGCAGCGAATAAGTTTATCAGCCTTTTACTAACAAACAATAAACAGAAAGATAAAAGACAGCAAGTTATTTGAAGTGGTAGGTAGAGGACCCTGAAATTTTACTCAAATACAGTAAGTTTAGCACTATTTCTCTGTATTTGTGCTCAAGTAAAAAATTGTTTGGATTCCGGAATTCTGAAGATTAGAATTAAAAGACTACTAACCCTAAATCTTTCTCAGGTGAAAAGGGGTGACATCATTGGAATTTTGCTCTTGGTTTAAAGGGGTCATAAAATGATTATTATAGGGTATTTTGTGCTGGTCCTTAAGGTCTCTGAATAGGGTGTGTAACATTAGTTGGGCTAAAAATGGCATATTTGCTGCTCATACAGTGAGCAGCAGAACTGAGCCCTCAGCGCTGGTCCGGGAACCCCAGCGGACGGGGCAGGGAGCCAGCGGGGGGACGGAGTGACCGAACCCGGCCTTGTAACGGCCTGGACACAAGCGGCCTGTGCTTCCGTCCACCTGCCTTACTAGCCTCCCTCATCCAGCTGAGAACGGGCGGCTCATGGCTCTCTGCTGAGGTCCGGTACAGTCAGCGGCCCAGCGGTCGACACTTCACACCCTGCCCCCCAGGGCGTGACAAAAGTGCAGGCCAGAACTAAATAAGGCAGCATCCCCAAGTTTACGTCAACTCAGGTCTTCGTTTGAATTCTCCCGTTTTATGGTGGAAGTTTAGAATTGTGAGATTTGCAGAGAAAGGAGGTGTCAATGGGGTTTGAACTTCTCTGTATGTCAATTTCACCCATTGAACTACCGTTATTTATTTATGACAATGTAAACTCGGTTTTGCATTCTATGACCCCTTTAAGTTACCTCACCAAGACAGGACTATATTAAATGATTATATTATTATAGGAATTTAAAACAATTCATGTCTGTCTCCGTTTACTATTAAGAAAACATAACTAATTATAGGGATTGAAATGAAAGCAAACACAGAGAGGCTTTAAGCCTCAGAGTTTTTCAGGACATACAAACAACACAAACTTTTCTAACTATATTAAAAGTAATCTATGTCTACAAGAACAACAAAAAGATACAAATGGTTAACTTGTTGTCTAACCACCAAGCAAAAAAAAGTCTAAACAAGAATCCCAGAGAACACCTACCAGCTTCAAATGTAAACGAGGTACTCTTCCCTTGAGGCAGGGTTCATACTAACTCCCCTCAGTCATCCCTCACAAAATATGCTGTGGTATGATCCACATTTGATGCATATGGGATCCGTCCAGGCATTGCATCTTGTTTTGAAATGTACAAGATCTGCATCTCTCTTCCTGTGTTCCGGCTTCCTTTACTAAATTAGCTTCTATTTGCCACGAAACTCAGAAGTGAAGGAGTCTGTGTGACTGAGAGGTCATTTAAATAGTAAAACCATCAAATCTTCACCATTATCGCATGTCCACTGCAGGTCAAGGCACATGGGGAAAAAAAGGGGAACTGGCATTTATTGATGGAGCTCATAATGTAGTGTTTGACAACCTCCAACACATCTCAGCTGTTGTAGTAAGTCAGACATGAAACAGAGAAGACAGCTCACGTACAGTATTAAGCGAGCAACAAGAGGTCAGTTACTGTAGTATGTATGTAATACATCTCACTAATTCAATTAAATTAATAAAAATTTTATTTATATAGCACCAATTCACAACACATGTCATCTCAAGGCACTTTACAGGGACAATTCAACCAGATCATACAGTCAAATTGATTCAAAATTTAGTGTCAGCTGGAAAACCAGTTGACCACATCGACTCATTGACTCCCTCATTGCAATCCCTAACACCAAGTGTGCTTGTAGCGCTGGTGGAGGGGAAAACTCCCTTTTAACCTCCAGCAGAACCAGGCTCAGTCTGACAGTTAAAAAGTCTGTCATTTTGACAGTTCTGAGATTTTAAAATAAAATAACTTTATTTACAATAATCATATGCTGTTTTCTTGTTTCTATATTTCCTTTCAAATAGTTTTTTTTAATGAAATAAAAACGTAGAAAATAAATATGGTTATTTTTACCTCAATCTCCCACAGCCAAATATTTTGACGGCTCTATTAGTTGCACTGTAAATTCTTCTTGGTTGATTGACTGATCAAAATTCTACCTAGAACTCTTTGGCTAATATGGAAAAATGGCTTTCAGAAGAAATCTAACCAAGAAACAGGCTTTAGATTTGCTTCAAATTATTGATGACAAACCTTTCAGAATGCCCCTGTTATGTTTCCTCCAAACAGCTGTCTTATTAATGCACTATCACAGCTATGACAGCTTCAGATCTGTAATGCATGAAAGCACATTCAATAGGTGTACCTTGTTTTCATATTTAATTCTATAGAAAGCAGTAGTTCTTTACATTATTTGTGTCATTTTTCTAATATGATTAATTTCTTATGATGCAGTTAAAAAAAAAATCTAAAATGCCCTCTATGGTTTACCTGTGGTCATCTCTGCCAATATGCAATGCCATCTGCACACTGATTGAATGTGTTTAAACATTAAAATTAGTGTTATGGGTGAACAGCTAAGGGCCAATTGCTCAATTTTTGCCCCCCTGAGCTGCTGAATATGAAACTATTCAAGTCCTCAGATGTCAAATATTCAGCTGTCTAAATCAATTTTCTGCCTGTTTATGGTTGTGTGAGCATGCGCATATGTGTGTGTAAGCTTGTAAGCGCATGCATATGTGTGTGCACATGGAATGTCAAGCATTCCTGCTTCCCAACATGAATTCATGAAAGCTTTGATGCATTCAGAGGAAGAGTGCCTGAGCAATTCAGAGGATAGGCTTTTAAAAGTTTTCAAAAGTAAATAGCAAAATAAGAAAAACCTCACAGACTTTATTCTCATTGAACAGATAGTAGAAGTTTCTCTCAAAACTTGATCTTAGCAGGGAGGTTGGGATTTTGAGAAAGCGGTCTTTTACCTCCTTGGAAAGGTATCTTGGTGAAATATCCTTTCATATCGGCCTGAAAATCGGCGCATTGTTCTATTTGATAGAAAAACACTCTAGTGTAAATCTCCAAAGATCCCCAGCAAGACCCCTCTCTCCACGACAAGGACCATAAAACATGAGAGGGGAAAATGTGAGACGAAATGTAGGCCTTGGTGGGATAAAGGAGTGGAATTAAAGATGCATTTTATGAGAGAGCTTTCAGAAGCTTTTACCACCTATAGAGGTATTTTGTTTTTGACCTTGAGCTTTTTTCTAGTTTGCTTCTCCTTGCTCCATGCTTTTATTTGAATATGAAATTAGGCTTTTTCGTTTAAAATATATAAATACGATCCTCATATTTCATTGTGCTCAGCTGAAAAAACCAAAGCGACAATCTGTATATTTCTCTTGTTTTTTTCCTCCTACTTTAAAAGGTCTTGTGTCTGGCAAATGTCAGCTCTGATCCATTTTGCAGTGTGTATTGCTATAGCCACATATCATTTACTAAGGCAAATGGTAATACGTTTCTTACCTTTAGTTGCCAACTTAGTCTTTCTTGTTTGAAAGAAAGTACTGTGCTAAAACTGTTGAAATAAAATATAATTTCAACTATTTTACTTCAGGTTACCAGTACAAACTATAAGTGAAGGATAAATGCTTTGTCTTTTACAGATACTGTAAAAGTATGCAGATTAGGGTGTACATCTGTTTTATGTGCCCAATTTACTTTGAAACAACTAAATAACATCAACAATAACATCAAATGAAAATATGTACCTTTAAAGGTCACATATAAGGGCAGATAACATATAAAAAAACATTGAAGAAATTTAAAGCTTCATCTGAACCCTTAAATTTCTCATAAGAAATTTGCATTTTATACGCAACATTTCTAAAACCAATGGCCTTTAAGGCCACCAGGACAGTGATATCTACTGGAGACCATTAATCAGAAAAACAGCCAAGAGGCCCATGGTTACTCTAGAGGACCAGCAGAAGAAAGCTGTCATTCAAATAAAGTTCTAAGAAGTCCCGTTTACATACTCCGCAACTGGAAATGTTTTCGGGTTAAATATAAAACATGAATTTTTGGGAATGTATGCTAAATCTATATGTGGTAGAACATGTGTAGCCTCAAACACTTCATCCCCAAGGGTAACCTGGCAGCCAAAGATCGTCAAATTTCAACAGAAGATGAATAAGTCAAATAGAAAGCAGGAATACTGTTAGACACTACAGTAGTCTGCAGATTAATGCAAAGGTTTACATTCCAGTAAAACAGTCTTAAAACTGCAGCCAGAGCTGTGATGTATGAATAGGTTAGACCAAAAAATACTTTTACATTTGCATATTCACCCCATCCATTCTGAATATGCTTGTGGTCTTTTTCCAAAAAAAAAAAAAAAAAATGTGTAGATGAATTGGTAAACAAACTTGCAGCTGTAATTAAAAGCTATTGACTCAGTGGGGCTAAATGCAAATTTGTATTGTAAAAAATTTTGGATTTTCCTTCCACTCCCCAACTGTATAGTAGTTTATGTTAGTCTAGCCCACAAAAATCTATTTAAAATGCTCTGAAGTTTATGGTGGTAATGTGACCAATTGTGAGAGTTCAAGGTCCCTATATAGCACCATATACCCTCCCTCTGAAAAACAAAAACACATAAAAAAAAACAAAATTAAATAAATCCCATGCTTTTTTACAGCATGCCATCTGTTCAACTGCTTCAATCTTGAGGAACATGCAGAAAAAAAAAAAAAACGTAAAAAAATACTACAGGGCTGATCATCACAAGCTTTCTCCTCAGTGACCTGTTTTTCACAAGGACTTAATGAAGTGGGGTTGGTTACGGTGTCCCACTGAACCGCACACGGCAGGTAGGGACTGATGAAAGAAAATAATCTCTGTCTCTGTCGCGGGAAAAAAAAACTCTGCAAGCCAATTACTGTATGGAAAATGGCACATTTTACATATCACACAGCCAGCTTTGCCTTAGCTTCGTACAACAGGTAATGGAGGTTGAGGAATGACTGAAGCTACAGAATATATACAAAGCTATTCAGTAAGGATTGTGTTCTGTTTGCTTTGCTCTCCTTCTATCTCTCTCACAAACACACCCACAGAAAAATTCAATCCCGAGATGGGTTGTTCAGTCAAGGAAAAGAGAACGGCCGCATCCAGACAGAGACAGCTGAATGTATATTTTGAAATTTGCACTTTTCTCATTATAAAACTGTGTCACTTGAATGAGCAAACACCTGCCAAGGTTCTGTACTAATACACACTGTCCCTAGATAGATGAAGGGAAGGGGAGGAAAGACATGGGAGAAAGTTGGAAAGGAAAGGGCAGAAGGGAAAAAACAGCTTATATAAGTGTGCAAGTGTTAGACATACAGGGAGTCATGACTGCATTGTGTTATTGATGTCAGTACAATAAACACAGCCTGTTGTAGAAATAGAATTAACACCTAACACCTATTAGGTTTTTAAGATTCACTGTTATAAGTACATAAGTTCTCCAGCTTTGATTTCCTGCTCATCAGATGGTGTAGCATAGCATGGCCTATACTCATCTGTTGCGGAGCCATTCTAGTAGAAAAATACAGATGTTGATAAAACATATGGCAAACAGAAACTTTTAAACAGAGAGTGCACAAGAAGAAATGGGCTCTTGCATGCGTTTAATGGACTTTCCTTCTCTGGAGAGGGTACAGGTATACCTTTAACCATTAATCTACAAAATCACCTAACTAAAACTTACTTGAGCGTTCACAAAAATGTAGGTACATCTTATTGTCAACAGATTTCTTTTATTCCTACTTACATCTTCTTTTGTTTTTTAATTCAGTGAAACAAAATAGACAATGCAACTGCAACTTAAATATGACTAAATTAATGTTTTTTTTTGTGACAAATTATTGTCTATTTATTCATTTTTTTTTAGAATTTTTTATCATCCGCAGAGAGTGCATATTTCTTATCTACACCTACCTCTTTTTGTCTGTAAATGCACTCTGAATTAACCTTGAGTTTGTTTAAAAGAAACTATGAGACTTAGAAAACATCTGTTCTTTGTATAAGAAGATAATTAAGACTGTATTTTTGTATTAGGGCTAACTTTTAATTGTAATGTATTGGCAGATAAGAGTGGATAATGCTGCTGTGACAAACTAGCAAATTTTACAGTAGCAATAAGGATAATAAGACATCTTGAAATAAAAAAAAAATTAAATAAAAAAAAAAAAGCTTTTATACATAAAAGTTGCACATTTAGAAATAAGTATTGGGAAGCATCCAACCTTTCACAATAATATATTTTTCAGGCCTTTTCGCTGGGAATTTAGACTTTGCTGCATAAGATGTTATATCAGATTCATGGAAGAAAAATAGAAAATAGATTTTGGTTATCACTGCTCATGCTTTGTTTTCATTATTTTCTCATTTAGCAAAATTCATTGAAACTTATCATATACAACATGTTTGTATCTTCACATTTAGCATCAATGAGCTGACCAGCTCACTGAACATGTTCCCTCAGAATAAAAATGTCACTTCTAGTTTTAAGGAAACAAGCCATCTCACCTTCTGTCAGTGAAGCTTTCTTCAGCCTTGGATTTTCCCCTTCCAAAGATATTTCTCTGCTCTCACCCTCACCAGATTTTTTAAAAGAGATAGCTGACTCTGGCCCCCTCTTTTCTGTCCATTTCTTTTTGGGAACAAAGCCTTGTGTGGCTTTGGTGTTGTGGTCGTTTACACAGTGTTATCTGATCGGTCTTGGCTGCCTTGAGGGAAACCTTAACAGAGCCAACAGTCATCAGCACTTGCAATTAGATGGAAATTCTTTCTGCATCCTCAGGCTTTTGAAGAAAACTGCAATCACTTTGGCAAACTTGTAGCTATCAAACTTGGTCCTTTGAGTTAGTAATATTTGTGCTTTTAAAATCATTTTATATGGCTTTCTTTTTTGTTGAAACAAACAGACAAATTGCAAGCTCTGTGTACTTAAGTAGGAGAATCTACAGAGGTGCATTGACCGTTTATTGCAGAGAAAAACAGTCTTTAATGTTTTAAAAAAAAAACATGTCTAATTTCTGTCTATTTCAATGAGAAACAAACTGGAGCTTATTGAGAAGAACATGCAGTTGGACAATCAGTAAATAGTTATCTTCCAAATACAAATCATTTACGCTTTGATGTTAACAAAAATGCTATCCTTTAAGGAAACACTGAAGACTGTTAGTGCTAATGGTTCGTAATGGATGGCAGGCTGCTGCAGTCTCTGATGAGTAGCAAAGGATGCATTCTTCTCTTCTAGCTGCTCTATCAATACCTCACCTTTCACTTTGCAGAGTGTGGAGCAGAGGTTATACAGCCGTGGCTCTGTTTGCTTTTACTTGCACTGCTAATAAAAAAGCCCAATGTCCTAAAAGCATCTAAGTCTTTGATTCTTTATATTTTAATGTAATCTAAAGTCTTCAATCTTTGGTGGTATATAGAAACATACAATATATAGAAAACATTCCCAGAAGCCAAAACTGAGTCAGCAGAACAACTGACCATCCTATAGTCTGTCTTTCCAATTTTGGCTAAAATCAGAGAGATACTTCTTGCATCTATTTATCAGTTGTCACAGTGTTATGTGTGAGGGGTTTCTTGCATGTAAAGTCTGTTCCAGTCAACCTGCAGCACCGCACTGAGATCTGGGTTTTGATGTGCATCAGGACATTTCCTAATCCCTAGAGTTCTTGCACACTTTCCATGCAAGCCAAACGTTTTGTAAGCTTTTTGTTACCAGACAGACACTTTTCAGGGCTGAATTTTTCTAACACTATTGTAAAGTGTCTAAAACTAACACTACACACTAGTGTTAACACTTTTCATAATTTATAGACAGTATATGTATGCGAGTATCATCAGCATCAAAATGTTAAATAACCCCATACACCCTGAAACATTTTAGCCACAGCTGCCCTGGGGTAGGCTGACAGAAGCTAGGCTGCCTTAAACATGTGCTACCGGGACTTGTGAAAAGCATTAACACTTTACCAATTCGAGTCAGATGTCTTTACGAAGGACAGTACAACTGAGCTTAACAGTTGCACGACGAATCCCTGCATTCTACGCCAAAACTTTCAAGTTCACTGATGTTGTCGCTAGCAAAGGTGTTTTAAGAGATAAGATATATATATA
>NW_015150702.1:484367-485549 GCF_000732505.1 Cyprinodon variegatus
TATTTATTTATTTATATTCATGAGGAACAGTCGTTAGTCTCCAAAATGTAGCAAATTCCTGGGAAATCTTCACCACAAGATGACAAAAACATGATCTCAAACATTCATTTGTTTAAATCAATGCAATATCAAACAGGCTTTTCAAGTCACTGAGTTCATGTTTGCATTATTCAGTTTTAGTAGACCAACAGAACAAAATATTCTATATGTTTCCTGGTTTCTGGATTTCTCACAAATTGCTTCTCCAAAAGAAGTGTTGAGGAGAAGAGAACATGAAGGCAAGGATGCACTAAGACAGCAAGTGAGCCAGTAAATCTGTTTTCTGACATTTGGCTGCTCATAGTTCCTTGCCCAAAGCAAATAGGAAAGCAGCTGAATTGAAGCATTGTTTAGCTTGCACACAGGCGCAGGTTAGTTGAGCTACTGGAGTAGACAGAATTAGGTCTTGAGGTGGGAGGAAGTCAGAAAAGTGCGACTCAAGCAGGATAGAAACAGTTTGTGTCCAGACTCAGCCTCAGTAATTTTGTATTATTTGTCAGCCTATATTTGATAAACATGCGACATGTCTACCTTATCTTTTCAGGATGAGCTTCTTCATTAAGTGAACTGACAGTACATTTGACTAAGCTAACTCTCTGGTCTTGCTTTGATGACCATGTCGACTCATTCATGCACTGAAACAGAAATGGACTGTCGGAGGTGTAAAGCGGCCGCCTAAGGATACTGTATGTCATCCGCTTAGAGTATATCAACCAATTCACGCTTGTTCAGACTCATTGCAAGGCGCGTAGAGATAACCAGCGTTGCGAGCAATGGGGAGGGACAGAACAAATGCAGTAATAAATGAGAGTGAGCAGATGTCGTTTACATAGGCTGATTCCAACTCTGCTGCCATTTACTGCAGGGCATAGTCCTGGATGCAGCAAGTTAACTCAGCATCCCATGAATGATTGAGATGCATGAGAGCTTTTTGTTATCTTTTTTCATATTTATTCACCCTGTGATTGCTGCTGCCTGCATTTCAGATAAAAAAAAAAAAAAACTGCTAACATGCTTAAAACTTACTCTTAACTGGGATGCAAATAGCAAGATATTTTTTTGCTTTCAATGAAATAAAAGCATTGCTTGTTCCAATTTAGGTATGGTTTTAAATTAATACTTGTTTTAAATTAATACTTGTTT
>NW_015150702.1:486018-507641 GCF_000732505.1 Cyprinodon variegatus
TTTTTTTCCTTTGAAAACTTTGAATCAATTTGACTGTATGATCTGGTGAATTGTAAAGTGCCTTGAGGTGACGTGTTGTAAATTGGTGCTATATATGTAAACTGAACTGAAACTGAACTAATTTAAAATTCTCTTTCTAGTTTAAATATCCATTAGGAAGAAAAATAAAAACAGATTACCTTGCATTTTAAGTTAATCTTAAGATACACAGCAATTGTATTTTAGGCCATTTTCACAATGGACTAATGATGGAATGGAATAATGACTAATGGCTAATAAGTTTTAAAATATAACAGTCTTGCACATGATGTATGAATATCTTCCATTAGACTTAGCATGTAGACAACTTCCGTGGTGAGTCAATGGTGGGTCATTATCATGGTGATCACAAATCATAGTAGTGGTTGCTGTGTGGAAATGCGTGGTAAAAGCAAGGAAAGTTTATCTGGGATGTGTGCCCCTTCCCTAAAGCAGTTGGTCTTTTGATAGTTAAAAGACGTTTTCATGTTGACTTTTTGCCAAAATTACTACATCATTACTGTACATGACTAGCAGCCTTCCGAGAAATCTATTTGAAGTTTTAAAAAAAATGTATGTGTAAGTTCCACTGTGATTTTATATGCTGGATATCCGGAGACAGAGGCAAGCTGCAAGTTTTTCAGGCTGTTGTTTAAAACTCAACCATTTTTATTATATTTACTGATGATCAGGGAGGAAGAGGTAAAAGAGAAAGCATTAAATCATATAGTTTGTTATGTTGGCCACAGTTCAACCCTAAAAAAAAACATTTTAGAGGCTAAAACTGGTAGTTGGCTCCATAGGAGAGGAGCCTGATAACTAAAGATCTGCCTCCCATTCTACTTTTACAAAAGCTGGGGAAACACTAGTAAACCTGCAGATTGAGAGCAGAGTGCTCTGTTACATACAGAGCAATGATATCTCTGATATGAGCTGGAGCTTGGCCATTAAGGCTTTATATGTGAGAAGGAGTATTTTAAATGCTATTCAAAATTTTACAGGAAGACAATGAAGAAAAGCTAAGATAGGAAAAAATATGATCTTCCTTTTTAATTTTCATCAGAACTCTGGCTGCAGCATTTTAGATGAGCTGATGGCTTTAAACTAGTCTGTGGACTTCCTGATGGTAAATAATTACAATTGTCCAGCCTTAGAGTAACAAATACATGGACTATGTTTCTTTTCAGATTTAACAGGTGTTTTTTTGTTTTTTTATATGGTAAAAAGTAATTAGGCTGCGCTTATGCTTTATCAAACATAATGACCCAAGAGTGAATCACTCTACAATCAGACATTCACCTATTCATGGACATATTTATTTGTTTATTTGTTTATTTATTTGGATCCCCATTAGCTGTCAGTAATTTGACAGCTATTCTTCCTGGGGTCCGTTTAATATTCACATGTTGATGGTGACAAGCTACAGTTTTTCTGCAGCTGCCCTGAGGTAGACTGACAGAAGTGAGACAGCTATAAATTGGCAGCATCAGGCATCTAATCAGCAATAGCAGGCCATGATATTGCTGGGTCGGGTGGGATTTCTAAAATGGTCTTAGCTGTCACAGCAGGGGCCGAAACTGGCAACCAACCAGTTACAGGACACATCTATTTTAATGTTCAATAGGAAGAAATAAAATACAATTCCACTTAATAATTTATGTTATTTTTTAACGCAAAAATTGACCCTTTAAAGACTGTTCATTAATTTTGTTAACATTTCAGGCTTTCAAAAACAATCTTGCTTGTAGAAAAAAGCAGTTCCCCAGTACAACTACAGGTTGCCCAGACAGGGCAAATAATTTACGGTATTTAAAGCTCCATTGTGTAAAGATTACAGGGATTTACTGACAGAAATATAATCTATTATATGTAAGTATGTTATCTGTTATCTTCTAAGAAATGAAAGTCAATATTTGTATTTGCTAATGTTTAAATACTTACATAGGAGTGAGTCTTGCATTTATGGAGGCAGACGCCATTGCACTACGGCAGCACAGAGGTGACAAACTAGTGACTGTAGAGATAGCCATTATGTTCTAATGTGACTGCCGCGAGTTTGGCCTAATTAAAATAAATGTCCTACACAGACTAAAATAGTACAATCTATAGAATTATCTGTCTCAACGTTAGATGTTGCTGAAAAATTACACACTGTAGCTTTAAGGAAAATGGATATGATTACAAAAGACCATTGAGCTAATTAAAAATAAAATGCTAAAAGGGAAAATAAAGATATGGTTGAAATTCATTGCTAATACAATTATACAGTGATATCACAGTTATGTTTGAGAACTAAACTTTATCTTGTGGATATAGGAAAAAGGTCAAATTAGCTTTAAACTCCTTTAGAACAGCAAGCTTTATGTGTTTTTTTGCACCATTTTTTTCTCCCACAATGTTTGCATTTGATCCCTGCTGCACTTTAAGAAATGGAAGTATCATGAAAGCTGTACAAAACAAAATTTCGTTTTGTGTATACTTTGTGTTTACAAAATGACAAAAAAAAAGTTGTCTAAGTGCATATGAATGATAGTGGTGCCTAACCTAATGATTATAGATTAAATCAATTGAGCCCTCAGCTTTGTATCTGCTAACCTCTGATAGCAGAGCTCTTAACCTGTTAGCCAATAGCAGATGTAACACTTGGAATATTTTATAGTTTTAGCAGGTTAGTTCAGAAATGTTAGGGGGATACACGTAAAACTGAGCAAACTCAAATTACTGGACCATCAGTGTTTGGATTGCGGCTTCTTTCTAGGTGGGGAGGTGGTCTCATTCTGGTTTGTAATCCCAATTGCCTGCAAGGCTTACATGCACAGCAGAGCTGTGGTTCCTATGCTGCCTTCTTCTCCCAGAGACAGTCACGGAGAGAGAGAATCTTTCCTGCTGAAGCTGAGAGAGATTGCAGATGGCTTGTTACTGTGCCTGCCTGTCATTGATTGCACAGAAAAACTTACTAGACTTTTGGATTCCAGTTTGAAATGTTTTTCCAGCTGACAGTAAGCGGACATTCTTGCATGTTTCTCCCCTTTGCTGCAATATAGGAAAGAGAACTTTAGTTGATCGCATGCTTTTGCATGTAGGACTTCATTACATCACAGGGATCGCTGCTGTGATTCTCCCCTTTGGAGATGTCCTTTTAAAATGTTTAATCATCCTCAAAGTGATAACACAGGGCTTTATCTATCTGTAATAAGGTGTGTTATCTATATTTCATATTCCATCCCATGTTTATATCCATGTCATGCATGTGAGGCACACGACTTTCTTTTCCAAATATTTTTAATTAATCCACATCGACAGCTTAAGCTTAAGTGGCATGAACAGCTTCTTTAGAATCATGCAACAGCATCTCATCGAGAGTTAGATCAAAATCAGACTTCATTCATTTTTTTTTATTATTATTTCCTTCAGAAGTAGATTTTTAGATTATTTTCATAGCAAAATACATAAAGCAGGACTATATAGCCATATAGACAAAATTACTGGGTTGGGGGGCAAATTACTTTGCAAATTAATGTGCAATTACTATTTGACACCCTGTACAATAGCCTGTTTCACTATATTTGACAAACTGCAACTATAACTATAACTAAATGCAAGAACTTAGGTGGCTAACAGCCAGGAAAAAGTGCTTACCAATACATTCAGTCAACTACAAAACAGGTCTAAATCGGGGGCAAATTGATTTTTCTGAAGACTTTTTGACACCTATCCAGCTGTAAGCTCACACCATAGCAATCTGTATTTGGAGTGCTGGTGCAACATGCAAGGCAACCCTATTAACTACATTCGAAGTCACATTCAAATCAAACATTCGCCTGCCTTTCTCCAGGGTTATTGAAGTATTTTGTTGTGTTTGGTTTATGTTTTTGGCCATTTTACAACATAACTTTTACCCAAATAATTAACAACCAAATTACCCTGATCTGAAAAAAAATTAAATCCACATCTTTGACATACGTCTTTATTTTCAAATTTACAATGCATGTGATTACAGAAACAGGTGCTTTATTCCTTTTTTATTATTTATATTATGCTAGCTTTGATTTAAATGCATTGTGCGTATATAAGCATATAAATGAAATATTAAAATCATAATTGAACAGTTTTTTTGTGAGATGATATCAATATAAATACATTATTAGACCGAGATGATATTTCATCAAAATAAGAAGAAACTTGTGAATTTAACTGAATGGAAATTGTTTTGTGACAGACTTTGTGATATCAGGAATTGTATTATTTCTTAAAGAAATTGATATTACATCACATCATAAAAAGATGGTGATTTACCTTTCTATTAGCTACAATGTTTGACTGTTTTTACAGTAATATTTAGCTAAATACCTTTGTTAGGGGGTAAATGCTCTGTCAAGGCACTGTATATTTTAACAGTAAGTTTATTACGGTAAGTTATTTTTCAATGTATTTCCATATTTTAAGGAAATATCCTCTGTACATCTAACTTATTCTTTAATGAGCAGTGGGCACTATAAGAATCTTAGCCGAACAAGGAGAGTACGAGTGTGTGTTTCGATCTTGCAGCCTCTCCCAACACAAAACAGCTGCTCTCTAACCTCTAACTTTTATCAAGATTTAGAAAAAAAGTGTTTTTAATTTGAATGACGGTTGGTCTTTGCTGTCAAACGTTTACTGATTAGGGAAATAGATCACAGGTTTTGTTTGTTTTATCGTCCTGATCACTGATTAGAGCAACGTCAGCAAGTTCTGTCTATGAATTGGTGCACATTTAGTTTTAACCTTATCTAAGTAATAATGCATTCAAATGGTTAACCTATGGTACAAGAAAAGCGCTGTACCGCAAACAATTTCTGTCCATAGTGAATTTTTTGTAAGAAAAGCTTATTGTTTCAGTAGTGTGTTTAGAAGGGTTGCTCCTATTTAGTTATCAAGAATGCATTGAAACTTCCACCTAGTTTAGCTATTCACACAGTATTCTAAATCCATCACCTAAAGTTTACATTCATCAACTTTATGGTATTTCCTCAATTTTCATTTTTGCATCTACAGCTTTAAGGGACAACCGGATTGAACTTGTGCGCGCCACATCATCCGAGTTAACCATCAGCATCAGCGACGTCACACTGTCTGACGAAGGCCTGTACACCTGCTCTCTGTTCACCATGCCGGTCAGAACTGCTAAAGCTTACCTCACTGTCCTAGGTAAGAAAACTATACAAATTTATGCATAATGTTTGTCTATGAAAAAATATTTTTGTTTTTGTGTTGAAAATAATTAAACTAATACTTTTGATTTTTATTTAATCTGAAGAAAGAATTCATGTTACTTTGCCTGGAGCTGGGGCAAACAGTCTGCTGTCAAAAAAGAACAGCAGACTGTTAGTACCACCCCTCCCTTTTAGACATGTTTTTGTTGTGATTATCATTTACCCAAACATTGCTTCATTTCCTGCCTCCGGGCTTATTATCATTCCAATTAGTTTTTCACTAATGTTAATAGATGTGCTCATGCACTCCAGGACCATTAGCTAGCTCTCTGTGTTAACAAGCGTTCTCAAAATTAGAGGCATTAAAGGCGACCACTCAATAAGGATGTGGGGGAAATTATTTTTGCAATGCTGAACAATACTTAATGTAGCGCGCCAGGAAACAAAGACGGCGATTTAATAATTATACAAAACGATCTGGGAATGGCCTGGTTTTATCAGCTGCTACATGAAGACACTGTGTACTGGAAATGAACACAAGCAAAAATGATTTGGTGAAAATACCTAAGTGGCTTCACACTCAAATCTCTAGAAGCACAGAAACAAATGTGTGTTTTTTTCTGCTAAAATAACAAGACAATCATTTGTGTACTAATGACACAGATGAAAACAGTGAAAAAAAATCAAAAAACAAATGTTTCACTGAAGGCGAATCATTCTGAGGGGAGAAAAATAGATGCAATGAAATCCTTTCCAGTTTATCACACACTTGTTAAGGCATATAAATGAATACAGGGTTTTGTGGTAGTTCATCAATGCAAGCCTGTGATATCAGAAGTAATAATGAGAACAGGATTTGCTATACATCTCATAATATCCAGAACAATTCTGATTAATCATATTACTACATATTTTTATATATGTTACTAGGATCCAGAAGAGCTATAAGATACAGTTTTTTGGATGTATGTAATGTAAACTGTTTCAAAGCTGTATATTTGACCTTAACAGCACACTGCTTAAGTGTTCATATTGACTAAATACAGCGTTTAATGATGTATCAAAAAAAGCTCTACTTTCTATCTGCACTTTAACAGTGCAAAAGTGTTCCACTTGTCAAGGAATTGATTCATATATGAACCCGTCTATACATTCACACACATAAACAGAAGAAGACTGCATGAGATGAATATTGTGCTCTATTTGCTCTCAAACACCAACATTTATTATCTTAAGCTGTTCTTACTTATTCACAAAAATATAACAGTTCACTTAGAGTAACAGCAAGATGTTTAATTTAGCAAAAAAGCATTGCAGTTGAAAAAAATTCTGTTTTTATTCAAGTGATGAAATACTGCAAATGTTGTTGGGATTGTGTATGATGCTTTCACCTCTAAACAAACAGTAAACATCAAACAGGAAGTCCATTTAACTGCAGTAATAACCAAATAAACCTTTCAGGAGGCGGCAAGACAAACAGTGCAGGAGTCAGTCAATGGCATTGACTGACAGACCTTTCAGTCATTCAGCCCGAGGCCAAACCTTTCCCTGACAACAGAAGGCACAAGTCACTTAAAACACTCATTACAGGAAAGGCCAGTAATTAACATTTTCTGTACAAGCCTTTGGCCTCTTACCTGATCTCAAGCCTTTGCTCACCCACATGAGAATATGTTCAAACTACAACAGGTTTTTCAACTTAACCTTTGCACCTTGATCAATGCTGTTTGGCCAGACAGTTGCTATGGCAATTGTATGTCGATTGAAATGTGTTTCTGCTACTGTTCATGTAGAGTAACAGCTTAAGCCTTTTAAAATCGCATTTAGTGTTAAAGATGTTGTTTTTAAATAATTTGGAGAAAGTCTAAAGCAAAACTATATGCAGACCTACATATAAAGAATTGCTGTTGTATTTTGGTTAAGATCTTATCTGATAAAACAGACAATAGTCCATCATTGTGAAGTAAAAGACAAAGTTTTTGAAAGTTGTTGCCACATACCAAACATTATAAATCATGCTGGTGGAAGAATTATGCCATGGAGATGCTATACTGAGGCTGAAAATGATTGTGATTAGGAACAATAGCTGTCAAAGCAAATTAACTTTAAGCAAGAGCTGCAACAGAGAGATTAAGATTAGTATATGTGTTAATATGTTCAAGTGGTCCAGACATCAATCCTAGGTGTACAAAATTCCTGCAGACATAACCATAAGACTTGGTGCTGGTCTTTTTCCTGTTTTCTTACAGATGGTGACAAATAGGTCATGATACTTTTCAAAGGCCTAATAAGTTAAAATATAGGGATCCAAAGTCAAACAGCTATAAAAAAGGGTATCTGCATTGTTTTTTTGAACACAAATTAAGTGAAATGCTTAGCTGCATGCCAATAAAAGCCTTACTGTATGTGTGCTGGAACAGCTTGGTGAGGCTCTGGAGTGTGCTCCTTAATCTCTCTGCATGTGGGTAAGCTAGAGAAAAAAATCCTTAGCAGCCATAATAGAATTATTGCTGGATAATGACGTACTGTGGCGTCTGAACCATTTCTATCACAGTCATTTCCATTCCATCATACAGGCGTGCCAGAAAAGCCGGAGATCAACGGCCTGACAAAGCCAGCCATGGAGGGGGACCACATCACCCTGACCTGCATCACTCAGGGCAGCAAGCCCGCCGCTGACCTTCGCTGGTTCAGAAACGAGAAGGAAGTCAAAGGTAAATGATGTCTGCATTTGTATTTGACTGTCTCACGCTTACTGATACACAGATGCTGAATGATGTTACACAGGGACATTGACGGCGTTTTTAAATTCAGGTGCACGTCAGAAAAGCAAAGTATAATTGAAAAGTTTTTCATTTTACTATTCCCAAAGTGAAACTCAAACTTTCTATGAATTATTTGCATAGAGAGTGACATATTTCTTGCAGCTGCCCCCTTTATTTTGATAACTTTGGCCTACAGCTAATGAAAACCGAAACTCAATTTCTTCAAAAGTCAAAAACATGTAGAAAACCAATAAATACAATTTATTTTCTGCCTTAAGTGTAGGTATGTCTTTCTTTGTTGATCTTGAAGCAGTGACCCGTCCATAGTGTTTGCCTTGTTATTATATCAACATACTCTTCAATTGGGCTGCACAGTGAAGCAGTGGGTAGCACTGCTGCAGCAACAAGGTTCTGGGTTCAATTCACGGCCCTTTCTGCATGGCATTTGTTGTTATTATTCCAGTGCATGCGTGGGTTCTCTGCAGGTTCTCTGTGTTCTTTAAAAACTACTGTTTCCAAGTTTCTTCCAAAACTTTTCTGCAACATTCTTCCCTGCCATTCAGCTCTCCAATTTTCCTGTAAATGACTCCAATCAAATGTTTTCAGTAAAAACTTTTTGTAGCACAGCACATTATCTTGGTGCCTTTGCTGGACCAGTGATCACCTTGTTATTGTTTTCTTAAAATGTTACAGTTGTCAAATATTTTCACTCTTTTGCTATTGATTTCATCACGTTTATCAAAATGCTGCTCATTCAAAGCAGTAAATTTAGCCAATAAGCTGCTAGATTAAAGAATGGCATATTTATTAAAAGGAATTATTCAAAGTTACTATATTCAACTGCCAATGATCTCTTAAACCTTTAGGCAGGTTAACTAACACAAGAACCATAGCTATTTTAATTGAAAAGAACCCCTAAGCAGTATTTCCATGGTGCAATCTTTGCCTGCCGAGTCAGGATGGACAGTCTATGAACCAGGATACATGAATCAAAGAGAATACATACATAAATGAGAAAAACACGAGATCCTATATAAGAGAATGTTTAAATCAAGTTTCCCTCTGACAAAAGAATAATATTTTGCAATAAGATGATCCCTTGTTAATCCAAGAAATGCACATCCTGTGAAAGGGAGCTTGCTACCTATTTCTAACAACATCTGCACTAGAAGTCTTAAGAATGCTAGTTTTGTTCTTTAAGCTGCTTTCAAATAGGGTCTGTGGGCCCGGCCAAATTTATTCATTTCTCTGCTGCAAAATTGAAGAATATCTCTGCTATACACCAAGCTAAGCCCATGCTATCCATGTTCAGTCTGTTTGAGTTAAAATGACTTTTAAAGTGCTATGTGATGATAACTTGATGATGCCTTGATGCATCCAATCAAAGGGATTCAGCCACACGCAAACATTTTGTGGACTTGATTGTAGGTGCACTCCAAGTTCTATTCTGCTGTCTGAAGTCGGTTCATCTTTTCATGAGTCTTGGTGTGACTCTCACTAGTGCTCCAGCAAGACATCAGTTTGCTCCTTACGCAATCCAAAGTGGACCTGAGAGCAGTTCTATCAGTGCAGCTCCTATATAAGCCTAAACTCTCCAAACTTTGAGAAACTCTCACCCCTTAGCTGCTGCTTGTCTCTTTTTCCTCCCTGTCCTCTTCTATAAAAGTTACAGAACTTTCCTCTGACAGGTTGACAGTTACCATCTACATCCAAACTATGCAACCTGGAAAGAAAGCACCTCTCTGGATATATGTTATGTGCTGGTTGCTCATTGTGGAGCAACCAGCACAGAGATTATTTGTACTTAAAAAATCTTTGTTTTAAATTAGCTTCCCTGCAGAGACACCACATCCATCAGTCCATTTTCAATCACACTTATCCCAAGTGGGGTCTCCAGCTGTCTACGGGCGAGAGGTGGGGTACACCCTGGACAGGTCGCCAGTAGAGACACTGCAGACCACTGTAAATCAGTTTTATTCTGTCTATACCAGTGACAACTGCAGTGCAGGATGCAATTAACAATATTCCCTGTGGGAGAAAACAGATGTAGCAATCTGTTTATTTACACCTTTGTATATTTGATAAAGGATTCCATTTTATAAGTGCTGGAGCAGATTCCTAGGTTTGTTTTGCACCAGTTTAGTCTTTTATCCAGGAGCAGATTCAAAATACAGCTCATCTAAAACTTATATTTAATTTTTTAGTTTATTTATGTAGAAGCAAAGACAACCCTTTGCTTAAAGAGGCTTAAAACATCAAGAAATGAGATCAAAGTGCTTCAGAAAAAACAAATGACAAAAACACATAAAAAATCACAAAGAAAAAAAAACATCTATTCTGGCGTTGGTGCAAAAATAAAATTGATTTAATAATTTGTTCATTTGAAAACAAAAGATTTTAGCCCATTTACTAGTTGACAGTTATGCCATCCAATAGAAAAGGGAGACAATTACTGCAAACCAACTTATGTAGATAATCTGCACAGCACTGAAAAGATGACTGAAGGTAATTTCTAACTGCTTGAAATGATGGCATTTAAAGTGAGAATGTAAGAGTTACTTTTTCATGTGGGGTGCCTTGCGGGACACCATATGCAGCATGTCTAATGATTACTCATTACAGAGAAAGTTCTAGTCTGATAAAGTTTTATAAAGGGACCACTGTAGTTCTGTGACATGGATACCAACATAGGGGTCCACTCAGGGTAAGAGAACAGAATTAACCATTGTGTCGAAGGCTGATTTGAGATCCAAAATAACCTGAACCACTGAGATTTTGATTGACAGACACAACTACATCATTATTTGATCTATTACAGACTACCTTCTTGACACCCTGTACCTGCTTTACTTATTGACTAAATCCCATCATGATTTGTTGCTAGGAAACCAATAGATAAATACAATTTTGAAATTAGAATAAATTAGAATTTGCATTCTCAATGCTTTTTACGACAGATTAGTATTTAAATAAACAAAAAAACCTCTAGAACCATGCCTCTCTAAAACTCATTACCCTTTGTAGGTGATGGGATGACTAAAGAATATGTTTCCTTATTGTTGTTGACAGAAAATAAAGTGTTGTTCCTAACTGGAATATTTTCATGTGAGAACAGAGTTCGGTGATGTGATATGCAATTGAACAGTTACATCACTGTTCCATCATTACACAGCCCCAGTTACACATCCACTAATAAGTAGACTTTCAGCTAATTTTATCTCCCCCTTATGGCTTGCATAGCTGCTGCATCGCCTGCTAATATAAAGTAGGCCTACCCCAGTTATGCAGGTGTTTGGACAAACTGGAATGCTGACTAAAGCCCATCCTAGTTAGACTGGCAACTAGCTAGAACCATTCTGCATGAACTGTGTCAAATTCTGTAAAATAGATTAATTCCCCAACACAGAAAGGCTTTGCCAGCACCACACTTGCATTTCTTTTCCTTCTTTACACTTTCTGAAATATTATTCAAGCTTAGAAAATAAAATTATTTTAGCTTCTGTGAGCTAATAACCTGAACACACATGAATTGGAAACATTGTTGATGTAATGATTGCAGTTTGACGTTACACATTATCAAACATAACTTTGCAATTCTTTGAACAAAACAGCAGAAAGGGGTGAATCAGCCGCAACTAGTAGGTGGAAAAACGTTAAATATCATTATCACAGCCCAAGAACCTTAGTAAAAATTTGGGTTTAAAGGAAAGTATATAAAAAACAAATTGTGAAATTGAAGCCAACTCTTTGCTGATTTAAATCTTTACAAAGTCGGCCATGTAGATATAAAAGAAGCCCATTAAAAAGATTTTATTGCATGAGCAGATGCTGTCAGAATCTTGGCAGGACCCTTTAGATGACTTCTATTCAGTAATGAAAAACAACAACCTTCAGCCAGGTGTGGCAAATCCTAAATCTCAATTAACTGTTGCAGAATTTGCTGCGTAAAAAGGGTCAAACACATAGACCTCAAAAGCTTTTCAGATATTTGGGTTAATTTACTTTCCTCATAACAAACATTTTTAAACCAGAAAAAAAATCTTAAAAAAAAAAAAAAGAGTACATGGTTTTTATTTTCATTAAATGTACATTTTTACTTGTCTTCATTAATAGAATTAATGTGTAATTCTGAATAACTTTTGTCCCTGAGACTAACAATATTTTAGTATTTTTTGTGGTATCTTTTTCCTATGTGCACATCTTAATAACCCCTTATATAAAAATGAGAAGGTTTCCTAATGCCTTGTTTTCTCTCAATTCTATGCCCTCACAGAAAATTCCATTAAAGATTCAAGTTGATTAAAAAGAATACAACAATATATCAGCTAATTAAAAACATGATTGGATACATGTTTGGTGTTTCATCCATTTTCACTTTTACTAATTGCTATATTCTTGCAACATATTACGAGGGTTCACTCCTCTACTTTGTTATTTCTTGTATTTCCCTTATGAGGAACAAGCATATACAAACAATACAAAGTACACTAATTAGCAGCGTGACTATTTTTCTTAACAGGCTTATTTAGTCTCGGTGGGTGAATCTTGCTTCTCCCACTTGCCCGCTTCTGAGAAAGGAACTCCCAGTACAGAAAATTATAAGCTAGTTGGGAATTTTTCAAATTGAATTCAGAGCAGAGCTTTATATTATGTCCTGAATATTTTGTAGTTAAGGTGACCTCAAGAGGATGTCCTGTTTTATTGAGGGCAGTTGCTTTTATAGACTCCTTAGATGATTGGATCGGACGTCCTGTTCATGTTTATGTCAGTAGGTTAATTACAATGATATAGGTTGTGTTGAGTTCACTGTAACAACTATGAAACGAACCATAAGCAACCGTGTGTTTGTACTATACAATGCAGTATATTGGATTTTTAGGACCTCCTTTTTCCCTCATAGGTGTATAGTAACAAAAAACAGGTTGTTTGACCTTTAAGAATCCCTGTCCTGCATCCTTATGATTTGTCTTCTAGCACACTTTCATTTAAATGAATATATGATGTCGTCAGCAGCTCTCAAGGGTTGCAGAGACTTTATAATAACACTTTTATTTAAGTCTGATGTGTAAAAATGGGGAAAAGGTTAAGGTTTTCTGTAGATGGATTTTTAAGATAAAAAGTCATTTTAAACCTGAGGAAAAAAATATCACTTGAGGAAATCATAAAAAATCACATTATATTGACTTTTGACCATTTTTGTCATAGTATATATGTAACCAAGAGATTGGCTCCAATGACTTTGGAACAATTGCTTTTTGAAATTATAATTGAAATAAATACCAAAAGAAATAATTTTAAATGATGATTATGATCATCAAATAGATCTTCAATGATTTAATTGATTTCACAAAAAGGCTGGTTAGTATTGCTAAGATTCTGTTTGTGTTTTTTTAATGTGATTTTTACATTGTGTAACCGAGTTTTTATGCTGGTGTGAAACTTAACAGTGGGATTACTGTATTAGAATACACTCTAAAAACTACTTAGGTTTTAGAGTGCTTGTTCCTGTAGGGGGAAAAAAGTATTCAACTATTCACCCTAGTTAAATAAACGGAGATCGATGGATTTCACTCAGTCGGCACTTTATTCCTAATATCTTTCCAAAGGGAGAACAGTTCATCTTATATCCCTTATGGCACAGCATTCTGCCCTGTTCTGTCTGAGCAGCGTTCGTTCCCCCTTACTTACAACAATGGAAAGTAGTCAGAGTCAAAACAAATTACAGACACTGTGGTTAACAGTAACACCTTATGAATAAACCTTGGCAAAGAATCTGGCTTGTTTTGGGAAGAAGCTATATCTGGTCTACAAACACCCTTACACGGAGAATTGTTTGGCCTTGCAGGTGAAACAGACTGAGTGAAAACTTTTAGTGAGTAAATAGGATAAATTAATATATGACATAAGAGAAATCTAAATTTTCCGACAACAAGGGGTTGATGCAATTTATTGGTTTCTTACCAGTCTGACAGTATTTTCTCTTTAAAGTGCCTTGAGATGATTTGTGTTGTGAATTGGTGCTATACTGAATTGAATTGGTTATTTTTACTCTATTTTTGTGCTGTGGCAAAGTAGCACTTAAAGGCTCTGAAGCCTCTTTAATGTTCTTTTGGCAAAAAAGAAATGCTAAAACATTAGCTTTTCCACCAAAATCTGAAAAATAACGAATCTCAGTTTACTTCGTTTTTGTGAATCCTATTTATTTGGCTCATATTCACAATAGTTGTGATTTAAAAACCCTTACAAATCAAGAAGGTTCAATTCATATCCACGGTTTAAAAAGGTAGAATCCAAACTAAAAACCAAAGGGCTTCTATTCTTTTGAGAACAATGCAATCATTTGGTCAAATAATATGAAATGCTTGCAGTAATAATCAGGGCTAACAGATATGCAGTACCGTCAACTTCAGTTGATGAAGTAATGTTGATTGAGCTGGAAATTCAAAAAAATGTATTAGCTGAAAGGCTAAAATATTGTAACAATGATAAAAAGCATAGACTGAAAACCAATTCAAGACATTTAAACAGAATATGGTGCCCCCCCAGATATTCCTGCTTCCCTTGCAGCAAACCTGATCCTTAGAATACTAATAAAAAAAAAAAAAAAACAGTTTAAGGTGTTTGCTGGATCAGTCGTTGAACTCACTGCAGTCAGTGTTTGGCCTTTTATTAATTCACTAAAGAGACATCTGCCAGTTGCTGCCATTACACCTTTTGTACTTCAGCTTAGGTTCAGACGGCTCAGTCTCGTATCAGGCATTAAGGGTTCCCCAGGATCCAGATAAGCAAGAAGATTAGGTGAAATCGATACTGCTCTTCCTCAAACGTTCAAAGAGATATCAGTGTTATCTTTCATTTTAATTGAACTGTAGCTCATAATTAAATCTGTTTTCTGAGTTTTTCAGAGTTGTGTTGGACCACCTATTTATAAAAGAAAAAAAACAACAACAAAAGAAGCTTGTTATTCTAAGAGGGTAGGAGGAGCGGGCTTAAGACATTTATATAAATACATATCTCTATTCAGACCAAATTTCTGAAGTAAAATACTATCACTTCAAGCACAGACTGTCTTTAACAAATATGTTAAGACATTAGTTATTGTGTCTTTTTGTTTTCATGCATAATCCTATGGGCTTTCTAAATTGTTAAATGTTTTCTTTACATTTTGAATGCTTTTTTAATTATTTCATTGTCCTTTCCTAGTATATAACCAGGGCAGCATACTGTGCAAATTTGCTTTAGTTAACAAAAGATCTGACCATGGACACTTAAATGAGGGTTCATCCGTAAGGTGGTTATTTACTATATGTTTATTTTTCATATCATTGTTTTTTAAGATTCAAACTTTGTGATCTTGTGTATGATGCAGTGAACTACATTAAAACATATATATTTTATGTTTTCTCATGTAAATGGCCCTTTAGATGTTATCTATACAAAGTGGTCTATAAAATTCCTTAATAAAAAGTGTTATTTCAACTCTCAAACCTGTTATTTTAATAAGCTTTTATTTTAAGAATAATTGGTGACATTTTGTGGAGTGGAATGCTACATTGCCACCTACAGTACAGTACTGCCCCTTTTCCACTGTAAGCCCCAGGATTTGCTTTACATGGTTAAAAGAAATCCCTTAGAATTCATCAGACTGCTGTTCCTCTTATTCTGAAAAGCTTCGAGGCAATTATTTAAACCAGCTTGAAAAAATCTGCTCTACACCTTCAGTCCAGTGTATGACAGTAATTAAAACACACAAATGATTTTACACTTTACTCTCTGCTTTATGGATTAGTTATAACAATGTTTAAAATATGATACTTTAGTTGTTGTTTCAACTCATACATAACAGTAGATGAGAAGCTTTAGAGCTATGCAGTCATCATTTCCTCAATTAATTAGTTGAACTGGAACCATATCCTCGAAAAGTATAAATTAAAATATTTAACCCCTTAATTGAATAATTAGATTATTAGCAGGACTCTGGAGAAAATGCAAACTAAGAATTTAATTCAGCCATTTGATTCAGGTGTGGTGGAGCACCACATTACAAAAAATATCTAAAATATGTCAAATGTCTAAAAAAAAGTGTGTATTACGATGGTCGACAGGTGCATATGTGCGGTAAACGAGCTGCAAGAACACGTGTGATGCAAACCCCAAAGCATACAAGCTCAAAAAACAACAGCGAAAAAATACTGCAAACATAAAAATGAGCTGTAAACATGTGGAAATGTGCAGCAAATGATGAAATGAGCTGCAGACACATGAATGTGAATGATGCAAAAACACGCAAACACAATAATAAAAACAATTGCAGAAAATGCTGCAAAGAAATGCTACAATCAATAAAAATGAACCTAAAATCAACTAAACAAATGCAAAAAAAGGTGAAGCTACATACAAAATATAACAAGCATAAACAAAATGTGGTAATCATATAAAAGAAATGATGCAAACACTAAAAACAGCTGCAAACTCGCTCTAAAAGAGTGTGACTTATATCACTATGCATAACTATGCTGTCATTCTGTTCCTTCTTTTTTGTTTTGTTTTAATCCTGCATTAAAGCTTAACTCCCTGTTTGCATGGAGGGTTTCATCTGAAATGGTTAAGTCTTTGTTTAACTCCCTCTAGTGTTCTAGAGCACTTCTGTTTTTTTGTGAGCGAGTTTGTAGCTTTTTTTACTATTTGCATCATTTTCTTTCTTTGATTGCTATTTTTTTTGTGCTTTTGAGACTGTGTTGCATTTGTTTTGTTTCTGCATGTGTGTTAGCTCGTTCTGAACGTTTTAGGCTGTTTGCAGCTCATTTATTTCTGTTAGCAGCGTTTTTGTTTTGCATTTATTTCTTGTGCGTGCATGTTTTGGAGTTTTGCAGCAAACATGTTTGCAGAACCTCATTTTGTGGTTTACTGCACGTTTGCCACTGATATCCACCGTGGTATTTACCCTTGATTTGAGCAACTTTATAGGATATTCTGCCAATGGAATTAATATTTTTCCCCTTAGAAAAGATAATTTGATATTATGCACTTGATATAAGATAATGGAGCTGGTCTTTTTTCTTAATTTAAACATAAATTATCATATTCCACTAGTAAGTTGTCCCACTTACCTGCTAAGATTAAGGGAACAACAGTTATTTCAAGAAAAACATACTTATTTATATTTCATATTTTGCAGTGCATACCAGGTCTAATGATAGAGAAATATTTATATTAAGTAAAAGTTGGAGGTAGTGGAGTTAACAATGGCATGACTCCAAAAAAGATCTCTAAAGTCTGTAGTATATCTATAGCCTAATTGAAATGCTACCCCAGCTTTGATAAGCCCTGGGATTCTCAAAAGCCTCAGGCTACATCCCAGGGTAATTTCCTAATATTCCACCATTCAGTTGCAGTAGGGTGTTTTGCATATTTTAGTCCATTTGCAATAACTGCTGTTACCCACTCCTGAAATACATGTACACATAAATCATATTTAGATTTTATCTTTAGAAATGTTTTTAGAATAAATAATTTTGCTGCCCTTAAAAACAACAGCACTGACTCACGTGGGCCTTTGGAGAAAGTACTTTATTACATACAGGATAGTTCAAATTTCAGCAATCTAAAAACGACACCATACATTTTTACAGATAAACATAAGAAAGCACTCAGACCTCAGAGAAAATATAGAGAAAGTTTGAAGAACTAAAAATCAGCTTTACTTGAAAAGACACTCTTATGCAAAGCAGAAAGAAATTCGTAGTTCAAAATGTTCATTTACCCCAAAAATCAAAAAAAGTGTAGGACATGAAAAAGGGCTTTTCATGTCAGTAGTAATTGATGCATTGATCTAATGAATAACACCATGTATTTAATTTAACATCTTATTATGTGTGATTCATTTATCAGACTTGACCTTTTTATTTCAGCAAAGCAAAAGAAAACAAAGAACATCTCAGGACTATGATTGACAAACACATTTACACGTGATGTCAAAGTTTGTAAAACAAAAATTACATTCCTGTCCCTGTTTCACTCCTAGCAATAGCGAGATGTGGATTATTGTCTTCTTCAGAATACATACGAGAAAAAAAACAACAACAAAAACTAGGATAAACCAGAATTTCTGCACCTGCAATATAAAAATGCATGCATGTGTAGGAGTACATGGGCTGCCCTTGAAGTGTTCATCATCCTGACAGGATCAGTGCGTGTACAATGTGAAAACCCATCTGATTGTGGGGCAGCCATGCCGGGAATAAATGACAATTGTGACATATTGGTGTGGGATCTAGGGGAATGGGGACGATTATATTACCAGCAGAACCACTGGAGCAGTCCATCAGCCATTCAGCATGCAGTTAACAGAGATCCTATGCTAAGCGTGTGTGTGTGTGTGTCTGTGTGTGTTTTTGTCAGTGTCTGTGTGACCAAAACAGACAGATGGAGCAGGCAGCCTGCATGTAAGGACATAAGCTTGTGTGTGTGTGTGAAACGGAATCCAATATTCCTATTTCTCATTCTCTTTGTTCCCCTGGATCTCCTCAGTCCCCACCCAGTAATGATATATTTCTATCTCAGTTACACACCACAACCCTGGGAGACCTCCTCCAATATCACAACATGTAGGAGTTGTTTACACACCACTGAACCAGGGGGAGCTGCGTGGAGACTAAAAAAGACATAGATGAAATGAATATTTATTTCGAGTAAGGAAGACGATCTTAGCTATCCGGCTGGTATTATTATACTCTCTGACCTAAACTGTAGAGGTTATAGCTTCATCGCATTGCTCTGTAAATCTATTCCAAATGGACTTAAGGAGAAAAACATGGGTTTGATTCAAATTCACTTGTGGTCACATCCTTACACTGTCAAACTTTTTAGTCAAGGACAGGGAACTATTACTGCTGACATACCTCGCTCTATTTTAGGTCGTTGTCTGGCGGCTTTTCAATCTGCTATCACTCAAGTCTGCCTGAAGAAGTCACACGGTGACTGAGCAAGCTTTTGAAATAGTGCTGCGTATTTCTTCATTTATGGGTAATTGTCCTGGACAGCTGTGGGTAAGAGCAGAATAAGGAGGCCATCATTATTCTAAAACTCACCCTTGAAAAAGCTATTGAGGAATGTGAAGAGCAGAAAGCTGCTGGAGTGTCTTAAAAAAATGGTTGATGAGAGGGGTGACATTGGGAAAACTAAAAATAAGAATCGAGTTTGGGAATATCAAGAAGTTTTCTAGTTAAAAGTAAAATACAGCCACTATGGCTGAATTTGACAGCTTTGCTCGCACACTATTTAAAAAGTCTGTGTTGGGATTACATTTATACTATCCAGCTCCCCGGGTTGTAACAGATCAATGACCATTAAAGATGTAATTTCAAGATGCCTCCTGCAAGTCACAGTGGCATGAATAAAACATGCACTCAAAAAATACACGTTCAACCTTTCTATCCTGTTACATGTTTACTCAAAAAAGAAGCATGCACAGCTGATCAATATGAGATTTTCTGAAATTAGTTTGGGCTATTTTGATGATAAGTGCATACAGCTCCTGGCAAAAGTTTTCCCATTCGAAAAACTTTTTTTTGCATTGAGCATATTACAACTACAAGCTTAAATGTATTTTGTTTGGTATTTTATGTTGTAGGCCATAACAAAGTCGGGTTAGTCTTTTAAAAATTTATTAGAAATAAAGATTAAAAGTGCGACAGGTTTGTATTTAAACATTTCTCAAAAGAAATATATTTTAACTTGACCTATGTGATATAGTGGACAGAGTAAACAGGTGAAAAAAAGTAGTTTTAGAAGTTCAGATCTTGCCCTTGCAAAATGTGTTTTCTTCACCAGCAAAGAAGATGAAAGCATAAAAAACTTTAAGGATATGAATACTTGTTTTAAGCAACTTAATACTTGTGATTATATACATTAACCTGAACATCTGGGTCATCTTAAGTTTCATTTTTTGCCTGCAAATCAATGTAAATTTTACTGCATAGACGATTATAGAAGTATTTCTAATTCATCAATTTTTCTGCCAGTATCAAACTCTGCAGGAGTTAAAAGACATAGCCTTAAGCATAAAAGAAGATGGGGTAGGACTGCAACAGCCCACTGTCTATGCACATTAAGGAAGTGGACCACCTGTCTCCATTTTAAATGCCAAGGTACCAAGACTGACTGGCCCTCTCCTTTTGGAGTGGAAAGCCATCCTCATGAATCCACAGCTGACACATCTTAGCTGTGAATGCTTGGGGAGTGTCATGTCAGTGAGGACATTATGACACAGGGCTGCCAGGCACTGATAAAGACTCTCCCAACATCCAGCAGTACTCACTGGTCATAGTCATATTTTAGAAAAGCACACTGTCTACACCAAACTGCTATAAAACAACTGGATTTACAACAGTATTTATTTGCTTTGGCTTAAATAAACTCAGATTAAACTGGGATCTCTCACAAGCTCACTTTTAGCTAAATATATGTAATATCACCAGAATTCTGCTGGAAATCTTTCCTTATAAAATAAACTAGTCGATTTGAATAAAAATATTGCAAATAAAAAGATAAGAAGTGTTAATTCATCTGCTCTATTCACTGCCTTAGAGGTGCAATCCAAGCTGTTATTTGGTGAGAGGTGGGAGAAATTCTGGACAGATTGACAGTCCATCTGGAATTTTCTTCAAGCTGATTAATCTCAATTCTCATTTATACTTAAATACTTAAGTGACAAAATACAGACATTTTGTCACTTAAGTAATGCAAGTGACAAAATGTCAATCTTTTAGATGACTCTAGCCTGGACACAGGAGGTTTAGACAGATTCCTGGTTCAGTAACCTTTAAAATCCAAAGCACCAGTTTTGTGGTCAATCCTCCAAAGTAAAATTTATCTAGAGCCATAAAACCATCATGTCGATTTGAATGCTCCTATATTTAGGGGTCACTGCAGCAAGTTGTTACGACTTGCTTACAGACTTGGAAAAGTTTAATGACATCCCTAAAACAACTAGGATTCAAACCCACGTCTCCCGCATAACAGTTAATGATTTAATTAACTTCACAATGAGGAAAAGCTACAAAACTGTCATGACCCACAGAATAAAAATTATTTGGCTTATCAAATTAAAAAGCTATAAAAATTCTAAAGAACAATTATTTTTTTCAACATTTCTTGGCATTGATTAAAAAATCTATTTTACAATGATATCTTGGCAGTAGAATGAGGCAATTAGAGTCTTTTTAATTTTATTGATACATAAAAAAATGATAAAACTGAAAAAAATAGATGAATAATGCAGAATATTTAAAAGCCATACTTTGTTGGCTTTTTATTGGGAGAAAAAGACAAACTGAACCAATAAGTGGGTCATTTTGCGGCTGGTCATATTTCTCTGGTGGTAGTTTGATCTGTATTAAATATAAAAGATAAATACTGTATTTGTTGATGAAATTGCTCAGTACTTATTTTAATTTTATGGGATTGTTTTCTATAAACTCTATATTATAACCTATTTTCATTTTTCTTCTGGTTCCCATTTTACCAATAAGATATACAGTATTTCTTTACAGAATATCTTAACTGTTGATTAGCTGAACATTGACATGTGTAATAGAAAAATAAAAAGAACAACATAGGGCCGGATCTATCAAAGGTTTGCGTGTAT